>NC_088238.1:41567493-41719947 GCF_036934945.1 Oncorhynchus masou masou
AGAACACTCGTAACGATCGGAAAGAAATAACAAAGACAAATAGAAACAAATTGTAGTATATCAATACAAATAGAAAAGAGAATCAAATTATTACACTATTACCCTATAGCTAAAAAAAAAAAAAAAAAAACTAAATTGCACAAATCCTATATCTCTAAATACACAAATAGAATAACACACTTATAAAGAAGAGAACCTGATTATTACACCTTTGCACTTCAAACAAAAAACACACAAACTAAATTGCACAACTAATTGAAATGACTAATTGAATTACATTAATACCGTACAAAGTAAGAGTTGCGCTATTTGATACATTCCCCCGCTCCCCCTACCTCGGGCTTCCAGTGGGGAGACCTGAGGTCAACCTACCCCGCCCCCTCCCCATCTCGTACTTCTGAGTGGGAGACCTTCCCAGGTATTAGCCTGCCTAGCTCACAAACTAGAATTGGGGCGCCCACAGGGTGTCCCACATCATTGACCTGACGTGCAAATGAGAGATAGAAAACCAATTGCACAAATGTCACCATTCGGTGTGTGTATATGTATATATATATGTATATATATATATATATATGTGTATGTATGTATGTATGTAATGTATGTAATGTATGTAATGTATGTATGTATGTATGTATGTATGTATGTATGTATGTATGTATGTATGTATGTATTTCATCAACAATTAAAGACTTGTATGTCAGTTGAGAGAAGAAGAAAGCACTTACTTTTCATGATGGCTTTCTATCACCGTAGCATCTGTAGTCAGATCATCCATAAAAACATTGTTAGGTATGGAGTATAAACATTGCTTTTGTGTATATAGCGTCACTGACACGAAACAATCAAGCTGTCGATGAAGGTGATCTCTATGCTGATACAGGTGGTGCTCCAGTACACGTTGGAAACAGTGCTGGGATTTGTAGTTCCTTACGGGGTGATTATAGGCAGCTACATCTGCATCCTGCGGAGGATCAGGCAGACAAGGTTCACTGTTTTACTACTGTTTTACTGTCTTTAATTTATTGATCTTGATCTTAATTACCATTTTCTCGATCTTCATTTCATATTTGGCTAGAATGTATTGTTTTTCCTCATCTTTCTCACTTCATTTTATGTTTGTTTGAAATGCATTTTTTTGTAAGACTGTGCCGTATAAATAACATTTGATTTGACCAGGTTCAGGAGGAGGATTCGCAGTGAGAATCTCATCCTGGCCATCGTGGTAACCTTCGGTGTCTTCTGGTTGCCCTACCATGTCATCAACATTGTGCAGGTATTGCGTGTTTTGTGTGTGAGTTTTATAGCCAGGGCCTCACACTCCCTATTGGGGCTAAAATAATGGGTGCTGCTGTAACATGACTGTCTGTTATGATGAAATATGTTCTCATAGATTAAATATGTCCTTACAGGTTGCTGCAGCACTTTCTCCAAAGGATTCAACTCTAAAAGCAAGGTAGGCTCACTAAAAGGGCTTTCTAAATGACTGTGTCATAACATCCTCATTCCCTTTTGTGTTTGTAGTGTCATAATAACCTTTCATTCATTTTATTATCATCAAATCCCAAACTCAATTTTCATGTAAAGAAAGAACAGCCCTGTTTCTATCTAACAATTCACAACAATACACCAATCTAAAAGTAAAATAATGGAATGAAGAAATATATAAATATTAGGACGAGCAATGGCATTGACTAAAAACCTGTATAGAATACAGTTAATACATATGAGATGAGTAAAGCAGTATGTAAACATTATTAAAGTGACTAGTGTTCCATTATTAAAGTGGCCAGTGATTCCAGGTCTATGTATTTACGGCAGCAGCATCTAAGGTGCAAGGTTGAGTAGCCAGGTGGTGACCTTCAGTTAGAAGCTGTGTTTCAGTCTCTCGGTCCCAGCTTTGATGCACCTGTACTGACCTCACCTTCTGGATGATAGCGGGGTGAACAGGCCGTGGCTCTGGTGGTTGATGTCTTTGATGATCATTTTTGCCTTCCTGTGACACCGGGCGTTGTAGGTGTCCTGGAGGGCAGGCAGTGTGCCCCTGGTGATGCTTTGGACAGACAACACCCTCTGGAGAGCCTCTGGAGAGCCCTGTGGTTGCGGGAGGTGCAGTTGTGTACCAGGCAGTGAAACAGCCAGACAGGATTCTCTCAATTGTGCATCTGTAAAAGTGTCTGAGGGTCTTAGGGGCCAAGACACATTTATTCAGCCTCCTGAGGTTGAGGAGGTGCTTGTTGCACCTTCTTCACCACAATATCTGTGTGGGTGGACCATTTCAGATTGTCAGTGATGTGTACACTGAGGAACTGAAACCTTCCACCTTCTCCACTGTGGTCCCGTCGATGTGGATTGGGTCGTGCTCCCTGTTTCCTTTTGATGATTAAGTTGGAGGCTTACTTGGCCACGCAGTCATGGATGAACAAGGGAGTACTGGAGGGGGCTGAGCATGCACCATTGTGGGGCCCCTGTGTCGAGGGTCAGCGAAGTGGAGGTGTTGTTTCCTACCTTCATCACTTGGGGGCGGCCTGTCAGGAAGTCCAGGACCCAGTTGCACAGGGTGGGGTTCAGACCCAGGGCCCCGATTTTAATGATGAGCTTGGCAGGTACTATGATGTTGAAGGCTGAGCTTTAGTCAATGAACAGCATTCGGATGAAGGTATTCCTCTTGTCCAGAAGGGATCGGGTAGTGTGCAGTGTGATGGTGATTGCATTGTCTGTGGTTCTATTGGGGCGGTGAGCAAATTGAAGTGGGTCTAGGGTGTCAGGTAAGGTAGAGGTGATATGATCCTTAACTAGTCTCTCAAAACACTTCATGACAACAGGAGTTCTACGGAGCTATAGTCATTTAGTTCAGTTACCTTTGCTTTCTTGGGTACAGGAACAATGGTGGACATCTTGAAGCCTGGGATAAGGAGAGATTGAATATGTCCGTAAAAAATCCAGGCAGCTGGTCTGCGCATGCTCTGAGGACGTGGCTAGAGACGCCGTCTTGGCTGGCAGCCTTGAGAGGGTTAACACGCTTTAAATGTCTTACTCACGTTGGCCACGGAGAATGAGAGAGCACAGTCCTTGGGAGTGGGCTGCGTCGGTGGCACTGTGTTATCCTCAAAGGGAGCGAAGTTGTTTAGCTTGTCTGAGTTTTCACCCTAATCTATTGCACCTGATTCTCATAATTAGCTGGTTGATGCACTGAATTAGGTTAGTTACAACTGGGGTAGGGCTGAAAACCTACAGGAGGGTAGCTCTCCAGGAACCGGGTTAGAGAGCCCTGCTGTAGACCCAGCCACATACGTCTCATGTCTGAGCCGTTGAATTGCGACTCCACTTTGCGACTCCACATTGTCTCTGTACGGATGTTTTGCCTGTTTGATTGCCTTATGGAGGGAATAACTACACTGTTTGTATTCGACCATATTCCCAGTTACCTGGCCATGGATAAATGCGGTGGTTCATGTTTTCAGTTTTACGTGAATCCTGCCATCTATCCACGGTTTCTGGTTTGGGTAGGTCTTAATAGTCACCATGGGAACAACATCTCCTATACACTTCCTGATGAACTCAATCACATTGTCTGTGTAAACGTCAATGTTATTCTCAGCGGCTACCCGGAACGTATCCCAGAATTAGAGATAAAATGAATCACAAACCTTTGATAATCTTCATCAGATGACACTTATATGACATGTTACACAATACATTTATGTTTTGTTATATAATATGCATATTTATATCCACAAATCTCGGTTTACATTTCCGCCATGTTAAGAAATGCTTCCAAAATATCCAGAGTAATTACAGAGAGCTACATCTGATAAGAAAAATACTCATCATAAACTTTGACGAAAGATACATGTTTTACAGATAATTAAGGATACACTGGTAATTAATGCAACCGCTGTGTCAGATTTTAAAAATAATTCCGCAATAAATCGTTGTTTTGTTCCATAATGTCCATTACTAGAGTCCAATTAGCTACTTTTGCTAGCACGTTTAGTTCACATGTCCAAAAGCTGGCACTGGTCCAGGCGAACTCGAACGAAAACTTCAAAAAGTTATATTCCAGGTCGAATAAACTGGTCAAACTAAGTAGAGAATCAATCTTCAGGATATTAATATCATATATATCTAATAACGTTCCAACCGGAGCATTCGTTTTTGTCTACAGAGTAATGGAACGCAAGGCGATATAATGACTACTGTGCATAACCAGGAACTGGCATTCTGCCAGACCAGTGACTCAAATAGCTGCCATCCGGTCCCACATCACACTAGAGGCTTCATTCCACGTTCTACTGACTGTTGACATCTAGTGGAAGGCGTAGGAAGTGTGAACAGATCCATATCTTATTTGGATGTGAATAGGCGATAAGTTGAAAATCAACCAGCCCCAGAATTTCCACTTTCTGTTTATAAGTTTGCCTGCCCTATGAGTTCTGTTATTCTCACAGAAATAATTCAAACAGTTTTAGAAATTTCAGAGAGTTTTATATCCAATAGTAATAATAATATGCATATATTAGCATCTGGGACAGAGTAGGAGGCAGTTCACTATGGGCACGCAATTCATCCAAAGTGAAAATGCTGCCCCCTATCCCTAAAAGGTTGAACTCTTATGTTGTTATAGTTCCCCATCATTTTAAAATGTATAGCGGACAGATTGGAGTGGCAGAAAGTCTTAAACATTAAATTGGGGGTGTAAAACTCATTCCATGTCGGGTCTAGAGTCTGCAGGTTTTTCCTTTCAATTAAGACAACCAGGTGAGTGGAGTTCTTTACTAATTAGTGACCTTAATTCATCAATCAAGTAGCAGGGAGGAGTGACAACCTACAGACACTTGGCCCTCTGTGGAATGAGTTTGACACATGTGCCTTAAATGGTTGAGCATTTTGCCATGTCCTTTTGGTCTGTTTAACCCTGTAGTCACTGCCAGTTTGGAAGCCTTTGTTAAGGCCTCTAGAAGTGCAAGTGATATATAAAACACCATATATTCATTAATATGCTGTAATGTGTAAACACTTTACCTAGTAGCCAACCTGCTTGCACCAATCCCTTGTATTTACAGTAAAATACTGTGAAATACATACAGTTGAAGTCGGAAGTTTATATACACTTAGGTTGGAGTCATTAAAACTCATTTTTCAACCACTCCACAAATTTCTTGTTAACAAACTATAGTTTTGGCAAATCGATTAGGACATCTACTTTGTGCATGACACAAGTCATTTTTCCAACAATTGTTTACAGACTAATTATTTCACAGCAGTTTACATACAGTAAGTTGGCTGCCTTTAAACAGCTTTGAAAATTCCAGAAAATTATATCATGGCTTTAGAAGCTTCTGATTGGCTAATTGACATCATTTGTCTCAATTGGAGGCGTACTTGTGAATGTATTTCATGGCCTACCTTCAAACTCAGTTCCTCTTTGCTTGATATCATGGGAAAATCAGAAGAAATCCGAGACCTCATAAAAAAATTGTAGACCTCCACAAGTCTGGCTCATCCTTGGGAGCAATTTCCAAATGCCTGAAGGTACCACGTTCATCTGCACAAACAATAGTACCAAGTATAAACACCATGGGACCACGCAGCCGTCATACCGCTCAGGAAGGAGACGTGTTCTGTCTCCTAGAGATGAACATACTTTGGTGCGAAAAGTGTAAATCAAGCCCAGAACAACAGCAAAGGACCCTGTGAAGATGCTGAAGGAAACAGGTACAAAAGTATCTATATCCACAGTAAAACGATTCCTACATAACCTGAAAGGCCACTCAGCAAGGTAGAAGCCACTGCTCCAAAACCGCTATAAAAAAGCCAGACTACAGTTTGCAACTGCACATGGGGACAAAGATCGTACTTTTTGGAGAAATGTCCTCTGGTCTGATGAAACAAAAGTAGAACTGTTTGGCAATAATGACCATCATTATGTTTGGAGGAAAAAGGGGGAGGCCTGACAGCTGAAGAACACCATCCCAACCGTGATGCACAGGGGTGGCAGCATCATGTTGTGGGGGTGCTTTGCTGCAGGTGGGACTGGTGCACTTCACAAAATAGATAGCATCATGAGGAAAGAAAATTATGTGGATATATTGAAGCAACATCTCAAAACATCAGTCAGGAAGTTGAAGCTTGGTCGCAAATGAGTCTTCCAAATGGACAATGACCCCAAGCATACTTCCAAAGTTGTGGCAAAATGGCAATGTCAATGTATTGGAGTGGCCATCACAAAGCCCTGACCTCAATCCCATAGAACGTTCGTGGGCAGAACTGAAAAGGCGTGTGCGAGCAAGGAGGCCTACAAACCTGATTCAGTTACACCAGCTCTGTCAGGAGGAATGGGCCAAAATTCACCCAAGTTATTGTGGGAAGCTTGTGGAAGGCTACCCGAAACGTTTGACCCAAGTTAAACAATTTAAAGGCAATGCTACCAAATACTAACATACTCTTCTCTCTGCTAATGCAAGGCTAACGGTACCGATGCACCAGCAGGACCCTTAGCAGCTTCCTCTCCCAAGCCATAAGACTGCTAAATAGTTATTTTATGTAGCTATTTGGTTAACTAATTAACTATCTGCATTTACCCTTTTTGCACTAACCTTTGACTCATCACGTACACTGCTGCTACTGTTGATTATCTGTCCCTTTAATCCTAGTTATATGTACATACAGTATTGACCTCAATTACCATGTACCTTTTCAGATTGACTCGGTATTGGCACCCCATATAGCCAAGTTATCGTTAGTATCTATTTCTCCGTTTTCATTCTCTCTGCATTGTTGGAAAGTGCCCGTAAGCAATCATTTCACTGTTAGTCTACTCCTGTTGTTTAGGAAGCATGTGACTAATCAAATTTTATTTTTTATTTTTTTTAACATAATTTTGCTTGGCTGTAAGTTACTGTCAAATTCATGGCAACCCCGTTTACAGTCCTCTGTATCCCCCCCCCCCCCCCCCTGTATCTCCCTCCCTCCATTCCCCCCCCCCCCCAAGGCTTGACCCTATTTGGCAGACCAGCCGTGCGGTCACCTCAGCCCTGGCCTTCATCAGCAGCTGTGCCAACCCTGTCCTCTACACTTTTGTTGGCAAGTCCTACATCAGGCGGGACGGCTTTGCCTTCATGGCCCGCTTGTTCGAGGGCACGGCGCAGGACTCTGGGACAAGGAAGAGCCGACAGAACAGCCAGAATAGCCGCGAGAAAGACAGGGATGCAAAGGAGGTCGGACTGAAGGAAAAGGAGGGAGACCTGGAGTCGACAACCAGCTCCAATGTCATGAGTCCCGTCTGTGTGAAACCTGTTAAGAATGGCAAGCAGGGCCCGATTCCGACTTAGGAAATGATGCCTTTCTTTTGCACATCTTTCCTACACATTTCTCAGTAGTTTACCTTATGAAGGTGAGTAATGGGCGTCGCAGGAGTGGTTCCCTTACGCGCGCACTGAAGAAATGTCATTCACCTGCTGAAAACCCTCTTACTTACTGGCCAACAGATTTTCTCGTGGAGTTTTCATTCAATAGAGTTTTCAGTACATTTATTTAGCCATCCCTTTAAATATGGCGTACCTTTTAGTTTTGTTTACAGACTCGATACAATATATCGAGAGAATCGGTTCAGAATATTAGGGATCAATTAAAGAAAGCCATCTTAGTATATATGTGCATACTCATCTCAGTTTCAGCACCAAGTGGTAGATTTTAAAATACTCTGATCTTTTAGATTATTTAGGTTTAGGAAATTATTTGTGAATCCTAAAAAAAGGTTTGGAGGAAGAAAATGGGTTTGATTCATTCAGAAAATTGCCACGTTCAGATCTTTAACTCATGGTCATTTTGGATGATTAGTGAACAAATAATTATAATAGGAAGAATAGTGTGAAATAGTAGGCTATACCCTCATCTATTTCCTGCACTAACCATGGAACTGTGTGATGACACATCCAAGTATTGCACCACACGTTGTGTTCATACTGTTACGTTTGGTCTGTGCTCCTCTCCATAACAATTGAATTAGCTATGTCTTAAAAAATATATATATATATAAACTGTTACTAATGATCTTCACCAACAACCATGCCCGTGATGGCGTTTACAGAGGAAGCAAATGAAGGTTAACAAAATCATGTAATTAAATGGAACGATAATGTAGACTACACCAACTGAAGGGGAACTAACAGTAAATTGGCAGTTGAATATGTGTTGTTATTAGGCCTACTGACGATTGATGCTGATAGTGACTAATATTTAACATGAAAGAAATGGGAAACAGAGAAGGTCGGGGTATCCTATAATCAAGACATTCGAGAGTGCCCATCCCAGCAAGGTAAGGCCGTACAATTTAAATTCTGCCTAATGGCACAGCATTTCATAAACGTCGCTGTGGGAAAGTTGAAATGCTTCAGTTTTCTACCATTTGACTGGTTTCACATATGCCTCCAGCAATTATAAGATAAAATATATCTAAAACAGGTGTCATTTAAATGTAAAATTCCCTTATCCAAAGGGATTACTCATTTACCTAGCTCTTCCCAATAGCTCTTATCAAGTTATAAATTAGACAAAAATTAAGTAGATAATTTTTCCACTTTTTTCCTTATTCATGGTTTCCTCATGCTAAAGGTGTTGGAATTATTACCTTCATTTATTCGGTCTCCACCCCAAATTAATAGCAGGTGAATAGCACGCTATTCTCATGCTTAAATTCAAGGTCTGAATACGCATAGAGAGAAAAATGCATAAAAAAGCAATTACACTCCATTTACACATGCTTAACTATTGACCCGATTCCGACTTAGGAATTTATGCCTTTCGTATGCATGCTTTTCCTATGCATGTCTTTCCTATGCACTTTTCAGTATTTGGCATTCAGACTTATTTAGTCGTGTAAAGCGCTCTGCAGGAGTGGCTACCTTGCGCACTTTGAATAAATTGATTTCAGCTGCTGAAAACCCTCCCATATGCTGGGCAACAGATTTTTGGGGGGAGTTTTCATTCAATGGGGTTTTCCTATAGCTCTGGTCTCC
Source organism: Oncorhynchus masou masou (assembly GCF_036934945.1). Lineage (NCBI taxonomy): Eukaryota > Metazoa > Chordata > Actinopteri > Salmoniformes > Salmonidae > Oncorhynchus > Oncorhynchus masou. The sequence continues at coordinate 41,576,514 of NC_088238.1, forward strand.
AATTTTCATCTTTGCAAATTATGAGAGCACACAATTAGAATTCTGAATAACTGCATGGCTATTTATATCCTATTTCACTGTGCAATACAGTAACGGTCATGTTGAAAATACTTTCAGTTTGCTTCCATATGGTTGGTTTCACATAAGGAAAAGTTATTTAAAACAATTACTATGTGTATTTACAATCCCCTTCTCAAAACGGATTACTCATTTACCTAGCTCTTATAAATAGATATGATCAAGTTGTTATTACAGTGCATGGAGAAATTGTGTTATTTCTATTGGAACAAATTAAGTAGATGCTTTTTCTACTTTGAACCGGGAGGTTTGCTTGACCTTATTCATGGTTTCCTCACGTAAAGGTGGTGGAATTATTAGGGAATTAAGTCAAGGTCAGAATATGACGTATCCGTAGACACCTCCGCCTCACCTTAATTTATTCGGTCTCCACCTCGAACGAATAGCGGAAGAATAGCATACTATTCCCATGCTTAAGTTCAAGGTTAGAATACGCATAGAGAGGAAAACGCATTTAAAAAAAGGAATAAAGTTCAATTTACACACGCTTAACTCTGGTCGGAAACTGGGCCATAGTGACTGGAAGATGAATGAGTTGGATGCTATTTCAGAAGCTGTTTTGGAGGGAATGTAGTTTCCTGTAGTTCGCATGGTTGGCCACTAGATGTGCAAGTCATGTTTCCTAATGGTTCATGACTGACTTACCGACTGACTGAACCATATCTCTGTTTTTAGAGGTGGTGATTCAAGCTCAGTGGGTGGTGGAGTGAATTTAGTCAATTGTCTTTACAGTATGCTTTGTCTGACTCTCTCTCCTTCTCTCCATTTGTGTGTGTGCACGCGCATGTGATTTACTGCTGTAAGTACACTACAATACCAAATTGATAGAGTAAAAAGAGCACTGTATAATGTAAAGTGTTACCAATATTTGTATAATCGTTTACCACATTTATTTGATCAAAAGCATTAAGACATGTGTTTGTGCCAGTGCAAGAAAATTAAAAACACTTTTCTCAGAGAAGATATGGCTGCCGTTGATTGATTAGGAAACTCTTAGAGGTGAGATCGACATTCACAACAAGACAGCTATCAGAAGAGTCATGACCGACTGGCAAGCAATAGCATGCAAGACTTTCACAATCAGTCCAGTCATTTCTTTGCCTTCAGGGAATTAGTTTCTCTCCTCTTCCTCCTTTTTTCCTGGAACTATTGTCATCTCTTTATCTTGTTCTGCCTCCTCGACCTCCTTCTCCACCTCTCTTTTCCCTGGAACCATTGTCATCTCTTCAACCTCTCCCTCTGGTTTCCCACCTCCCCAGTCCTCCTTCTCTTTCTCTCTACCGCTACCATCATGCTTTGCTCTCACGCTGGGCATGACCATGTTGGTGGCTGTCCCCTCAAGCAGCTGTGCCACGCCCCCCAAACACCTGGAGGAGGAGCCATAGATTGTGAGGGAGGAGCCAGCCATGGCATAGAGCAGAGGGTTGACAGCACTGCTGAGGTAAGCTACAGCTATGACCACAGTCCTAGCTCTCAGACAGAACCCCAGCAAATCCGTGGAAGACCCGGAGAGAACAGCCCCCACCTGAAACAAGGAATCATAAGCTTCATTATGAACTTGAACTATGTATGCAGACAGTAGATTTGTGTTTTAATGCTATTTTTTTAACCCCAATTTCGATCTTGTCTCATCTCTGCAACTCCCCAACGGGCTCAGGAGGCAAAGGTCGAGTCATGATTCCTCCGAAACATGACCCGCCAAACCGTGTTTCTTAATACCCGCACCAATGTGTCAGAGAAAACACTGTTCACCTGACGACTGAGGTCGGCCTGCATGTGCCAGCCCCACCACAAGGAGTTGCTAGAGCGCGATGTGCTAACTAAAGCCCCCGCCAGCCAAACCCTCCCCTAACCCTGACGACACTGGGCCAATTGTGCGCCGCCCTATGGGACTCCCGATCACAACAGGTTGTGATACAGCCTGAGATCGAACCCGGGTCTGTAGTGACGCCTTAGACTGCTGTGCCACTCGGGAGGCCTCCAATGGTGACTTTAAAACAGTTACAGAGTTTAATGACTATGATACGATAAAACTGAGGATGGATCAACAACATTGTAGTTACTCAACAATTCTAACCTGATTGACAAAATGAAAAGGAGCCTGTAAAAAACATTCCAAAACATGCATCCTGTTTGCAACAAGGCACTAAAGTAATACAGTGAAGAACGTGGCAAAGCAATTAGCTTTTTGTCCTGAATAAAAAAAAGTGTCCTATTTGGGACAAATCCAATACGACACATTACTGAGTACCATTCTTTGCATCATGTTATGGATGTGCTTGTAATCGTTAAGGACAGGGGAGTTTTCAGCATAAAAAAAGAATTGCTGCCAAAGGTGCTTGTGCAAAGTATTGACTCCGGTGTGAATACTTATGCAGATATTTCTGTGTTTCATTTTCAATTAATTTTCTGAAAGCATTTTTTCACTTTGTCATAATGGTTTATTGTGCGTCGATGGGTTATTATTATAGTTTTTTTAAATCCATTTTGTATTCAGGCTGTAAAACAACTAAAAGTGGAATAAGTCAAGGGGTATAGATATTTTTTGAAGGCACTGTATGTACGTACTGTATATACAGTGCATTCAAAAGGTATCCATACCCCTTGACTTATTCCACATTTAGTTTTACAGCCTGAATTCAAAATGTGTTAAATAAAAAATGTTCCTCGTCAATCTACACACAATACCCCATAATGACAAAGCGAAAACCGATTTTAAAAAAATATTTTGCTAATTTATTACAAGTTTTTTTTTTTAAACATACTTTATTTACATAAGTATTCAGACCCTTTAATATATATGCCCACTTGCAGGATGTTGACCAGGTGGTACGGAGCCCACAAGAGGGCGAAAGTCACGACTATCAGTGTGATGAGGCGGTTGGTCTTCCTGTAGGAGTGGTGGTGCCAGTGGGCACGGCTGGATGCTAAGGCATGAGCGATGCGTACGTAGCAGAACGTCATGATGCTGAAGGGGACCAGGAACGCAGTAACTGTTTCTAGGGAATAGTGGAACACCTGGTGGAGAGGATAGGACGAGAAACGATTTGATTTCATTATTAAAGTGTCTTCAGGATGCCAAGCCCACATGGGGTTACATTTTAGTACGAGTTTAATTACATATTTTATCTACTTAAATTGCAGTTCTTGTCTGTTACAAATAAATGCATCAAAAACTATGTTGACAGATTGATCAATTGTTTTAGCTAGATCCACATCTATTTAGAATAAATATGTATATAGAATCTAAAAAAACTACGATATGTTTTATGGAAAACAGATGAAATAATGTGGTGTACAATACTAAATTAACAAGATGTATGAAGGAATATTCTGTCAGTAAAGTTACCTGGTGGGCGGGCCCGGGGTGATGCGTGGTACACTCCCCCTTTCGGACCTGGCGGTACACAAGCTGAGGAGTGGGCAGCACCATAGCCAGCGCCCACACCACACCCATGATAGGAAAGAGCCTCGACTTCGTCCGGACACGCTGGGACCAGAAAGGGCGTAGCACGCCGTGGAGTCGGTCGACCCCCATCAAGGTAATCAATAGGATGCTGAGGTACATGTTGATGCCACAGACATAATGCAGGAGCTTACACATTATCTCTCCAAACTCCCAGACTCTGGCCTTGAAGAGCTGGTGAATAAAGAAGGGTGCGGAGAGCAGCACGAGTGCGTCAGCGGCCGCTAGCTGGAGGATGAAGAGGGACGTGATGGAACGGCGACTCAGGCGGAAGAGTATGGTCCAAACCACTAGGAGGTTTCCGGGGAGACCCAAGGCCATAGCAACCAGGAGAAAGGAGATTCCAACAGAATAAGGGATGGAGGGGTCGAGAGCGGATGAGTCGGTAGAGAAGTAGGTAGTGGTATTCCATGCTGTGGATTCCATCCTGAGAGTCTGGAATCGAGGAAGAGAGACAGAGAGGGAGAGCGAGACAGACCGAGAGAGACGTAAAACAAGTGGGGGAGGAAATAGTTGATTTTATCATTGAGAAAGAGGAAGTTGCTTGATTCGTTGTTTAGCAACCCTGTGACACAGATTATTGTGAAATGTATTTGTGTGCAGTACATTTTGTAGTGAATTTCAATCACAGATAAAGACAGTAGGTTACTTAAGACCGACAGGAAAGGGGGATGGGTGGGCATATAACATGAAAGTCCAGCAACCAGAAGGTTACGCGATTGAATCTCAACATAGACAACTATTACATTTGAGCTAATTAGCAACTACTTTGCAAACCCTTCCCCTAACCCTTTAACCTAACCTTAACCATTTAACTACTTAGCTATCATGTTACCTGATGCTAACCTTAACCCCCAAACCTAACTATTCTGCCTTTGAGTTGCGTTCTCATGCAAAACTAGACAAATGGCTAACAACAAGTCTTCAATAAAACTCCCAAGGCGTGACTTTTCTTGAATGAATATATTAAAAACGTTTGTTGTGAAACTGCAAAACACAGAAAATAATATACTTTAGTATTCAATTCACACCGACATACTGTAGCTGTACATTTGAAGTTGCATAAATACAAAGCACCATATAGCTAATAGTTCCTCATATGGTAATTGGCTAACTCCTTTCATTACTCTAATAATGTACAACCATCTATGTAGAATAACAAAGCATATTACACTAGAAACAGTTAAGTATATTTTACAATTCGTTTGCATGACCCACGAGCAAAGTAATACAGCTAATGACATACATGAAAGGCATTGCAATATGTGTGAGTAAATTTAACCAACTAACATTGATATGTAAGCAACTCTATCAATAATAAGATTATCATCATTAGCTAAATGCTTGAATCAAACTTACAAACAAATATTTTACGAGGCTGAAGCGTGACAAGAAATAACTACACCGAAAGACCGGCACCGTAGCAGATGCGTGCAGAACAAATTCTCTACTTCCTGTTTGCGTAGTCTTTCTAAGTACCAGAAAGCTCCACTGGGGAGCGAATAACACCATGGAACACAATGAAAATACATTTGAACCATTGTAATAAAATAATCTGTTACCTTCTAACAGGATAGCAGCACACTCCCCGCCTGGTATAATGAAATTGTGCCACTATGAAATAAAACATATCAAGAAACAAATTATGTCCTTTCTATTATTATCTTTTGTCTCTAGGATGCTTCAGAATGAACAACAAAAATCTCTGAGATTGGTCTCAGAAACACCTTAGCAGCTCCTTGCTTGACAATTTTTAGTTCTACTTTCCTAACCTTTTTGTCAAAACTGGGAAAGGTTTTGACCACAAGCCCGACCGGCCAGTCATTTCTGTGTGCCTGACTGTCTCCCACTTTTACATTTGGCTTTTCTGGTGTCCATTTTCTGCGTCTCTGCAGCGTTGTCAGGTACTCCTGTCTCCACCTTTTCCAAAAGCTGTCAGCGAGACACTGGACTTGCTTCCACTGTTTTCCATGAAGGCCGTTCATGCTGAAGTATCCAGAAGGGGCTGAGGAAGTGCTGGTCTTTTGTGTCAGTAACATTGAGGGTGTGAGAATGGCAGGCATGTCAAGGTCGGTTGACACCGACACTAGGGGTCTTGCATTGATTATTGCCATAACTTCAGACATAAGAGTGCTCAAGACCTCATGTGTGAGACGAGTGGAGCCCGTCTGAAACAGAATAGCATCAAGGATACGTCTGGCAACTCCAATGAGTCTCTCCCAAGAACCACCCATATGAGACGAGTGTGGAGGATTAAATATCCAAGTACATCCCTTATCTGAGAGGTATTTAGTCAGTTCTCTGAGTCATTTGTGTCAGGCACCTATAAAGTTTGTACCTCGATCAGAGCGTAGCACTTTTGCTGGACCACGGATAGAGAAAAAAACGCCTCAGCGCGTTGATGAAGCTGGATGTAGACATGGATTCGATGAGCTCGATATGGACTGCTCTAGTCGACATACATGTAAAAGAGCACCGCCCATCGCTTGGAGTCTGCACTACCACCTCTAGTGCGACAAGTTATGACATTCCATGGTCCGAACACATCAAGTCCAACGCTGGTGAATGGTGGTTCAGATGTGAGTCTGTCTGCAGGCAAGTCAGCTATCTTTTGGTCAACAAACCTCCCTCTAACCTTGCGGCAAGTAACACACTTGTGAATGATACCAGAGACCAGACGTTTGCTCCCCATAATCCAGAAGCCTGCTGCTCGAATAGCTCCATCTGAAAAATGACGGCCCTGGTGAGCCACTTGCTCGTGATAATGTCTTACCAGCAGAGTGGTGACATGATGTGTCCGTGGGAGGATGAGAGGATGTTTTTCGTCTTGTAACATGTCTGCGGAGGATAAGCGGCCTCCCACCCTCAGCAACCCTTCCTCATCAATCACTGGGTTCAGCTTTTTCAGTGTACTTTGCTTTGGGAACTCTTTTCCTTTTTCAATGCATTTGAATTCCTCTCTGAAGGCTTCATGTTGCACACAGTGAATGATTGCTGTTTTGGCTTGTGACAACTCACTTGTACCGCATGGTTTATTACAGTCATGCCAGCCTCTGCAGCTGGTGTTGTCCGCACCTTCATGGAAGGATCTGGGAACATGAATGAGTCGTGCTGTGGCTCGATTGAGAGCTTTCCAGCTTGAGAACCTCTCAAAGCGATGAGAGCTGAGTTGAACTCCAGAAACCTTCGAGGCGAAGACAGTGACGTCTGTTTGAATCTCTGCGTTTCGCGTGAGGCTCTATAATGTCAAAATGTATGTTCTCTGGTTCAATTGAGTTTGTTTGGGTCCGGAAAGGTGGACCTGAGAACCAACTGGTGTACTTCAAGAGCGCAGTAAGTATAGGCCTGGTTGAATGGTCTGCTGGATTGCTGTCAGTGTTTACATAACACCACTGGTCTGGATGGGTAGACTTTCTGATGTGAGTTACCCTATTGGCAACGTACACATATAATCTTTTGGTGACATTGTGGATGTAACCGAGAACTATCTTACTGTCTGTGTAGAACTTGGCCGCATTTACATCAATGTCAATTCAGTCTCTGATCAGTTCATACATCTCAACAGCTAGCAAAGCCGCACACAGTTCTAGGCGTGGGATAGTGTGGGCCGGACGAGGGGCCAATTTTGATTTCCCCATGACAAATCCAACATGGCATTGACCTTCCAAGTCAATAACTCTCAGGTAGGCTACCACTCCTATGGCTACCGTAGAGGCATCCGAGAAGATGTGTAGCTCTCTTTGAGTGGTAGACAAGGAGACTGGGATGTAGGTCCGCTGAATAAACATATGTTCCATCTCCATCAAAGATTCCTTCCACATTTTCCATTTCTCTTCTTTTTCTGTGGGAAGAGGGGCATCCCACTCACTCTGATCAGAAGAGAGTTCTCTGGGCCTCCTGGGTGGCACAGTGGTTAAGGGCGCTGTACTACCAGAGACCCTGGGTTCGCGCCCAGGCTCTGTCGTAACCGGCCGCGACCGGGTGGTCCGTGGGGTGACGCACAATTGGCCTAGCATCATCCAGGTTAGGGAGGGCTTGCCCGGTAGGGATATCCTTGTCGCATCGCGCACCAGCAACTCCTGTGGAGTCATCGCGCACTAACCAAGGTCGCCAGGTGCACGGTGTTTCCTCCAAGACACATTGGTGCGGCTGGCTTCCGGGTTGGATGCGGGCTGTGTTAAGAAGCAGTGCGGCTTGGTTGGGTTGTGTATCGGAGGACGCATGCCTTTCAACCTTCGTCTCTCCTGAGCCCGTACGGGAGTTGTAGCGATGACAAGATAGTAGCTACTAAAAACAATAGGATACCACGAAATTGGGGACAAAAAGGGGTAAAAGTATTTTTTTTAAAGAAAAAAAGAAGAGTTCTCTGATTAAGGCTTTACCTTGCATTGTTATTGGAGCCACGAACCCAAGGGGTTACTATTCACTGTGGACAGGATGCCTCTCCGCGTAAAAGGCTTCTTTTACAGGGCTTTCTTTTCCAGGGACACCTGGAATGAGAAGCTGTCTGTTACCAGGTTCCAGGAAAGTCCCAGACTCATTTGAAAGGGGAGAGGATCCACTCCTAGGTCCAGATCTTTTAAGTCTTTTGCACGGTCCTCCATAGGGAAGGCTTCCATAACTGTTTTGCTATTGGATGCAATCTTGTGTAGTTTCATGTCGGACTCCGCCAACATTGCTTGTGTTTTTCTTAGAATGTTGATAGCTTCTTCTGTAGTAGCTACTGATGTCAGCCCATCATCGATGTAGAAGTTCCTCACTCCATATTGCTTGGGTTCTGACCCATGTTCCTTCTCACCCTGTAGCGCTGCTCGTCTCCTGCAGTAGATGGCTACGGCTGGTGAAGGGCTGTTCCCAAAGACATGGACTTTCATCCTGTACTCAGTTATGTTTCTATCTGGGTTGTTGTCTTCAAAAACAGTAAAACATTTGTTGCACATCTGCCGTTAGTGCAATGCAATCCTTGCGGAAATGCATTTGGACACCCAAGAGTGTGTTGTTTAAGTCTGGACAACTGAGCAGAACATCGTTAAGTGACACGCCTTGACACTTAGCACTGGAGTCAAATACTACTCTTATTTGTTCAGGCTTTTGTGGATGGTAAACACCAAATATGGACAGATATCAACGTTCTTTGTCTCCCTCTAGTGGCGGTGAAGGTTCGGCTCGGTCCTTATCCAGCATCTTTTGCACGAAGTCAATAAAATTACGCTTCATGTCAGGCTTTTTGTCTAAAGTCCTGCGAAGTGATGTGAGATGGTTCATGGCCTGCTCCCTGTTATTAGGAAGGCGACGTCTAGTGGGGCGAAAGGGTAGTGGAGCCACCCAGTTGTTTCCATCATCCTGGAAAACCTGTTTGTCCATAATGTCCAGGAAGGCTTTCTCCTCCACTGATGGTGCTGGTTTATCATCGTCTTGTGTTTTGTCGAACACGGAACATCCCAGGCTGTCTGTGTTCACAGTTGTGCTTGGATCTGTGGAGTGCACTGTAGAGGGAGAGATGTGTTTCTGAGCTACGCTGTTGTCGTTCTCTTTTACCTGGATGATGTCAGGGCAAGGGCTCAGATAGGATGTGCGACCATTTTGAAATATGTTTGTCCTGAACATGTCAACATTGGCTGGATGGTGAGCCGTTCCCAGACAGACCTCACCCACGATGACCCACCTGAGGTCGAGTCGCTGTGCATAAGGAGTGTCGTGGGGCCCATTGATTTGCTCTTGTACCTTGTGTACCCTTAAGATGTCTCATCCTAAGAGCAGGAGGATGGGAGCGTCTGGGTCCGCAGCTGGAATTTTGTCCATAACTGGTTGCAGATGGGGATGATGATACGCAATGTCGGGCGAGGGAATCTCCATCCTATCGTCTGGCGTCATATCACACTCTATCAGAGTAGGGAGAGTGAGCTGCATGTGTCCATCTATAGACTCCACCATGAAGTTGACGGCTTTCCTGCCTGAAGTCTCTGTTACCCCAGAACACGTCTTCATGGTGTATGGAGCAGAGTTGTCATTGATGTTGAAGAGATTGAAAAACTCTGTCTTGGCCAGAGATTTGTTACTCTGTTCATCAAGCACCACATACATTTTGACAGCTTTCTCTCTTTTCCCAGCCGGGATAAGCTTTGACTAGGCATATTTTTGAACATGATCTTGGATTGACTGGCTCACCACAGATCTCCGTACACTTTGAGGTGACAGATAGAAGAGCATCGTCACCTTGCTCCCCGCCATGCTCTGTCTCTGCTGTAGCGGTGGCTGTATTTGAAGGGGCTGGGCCTGGATGCAGAGCAGAAAGATGTCTGTCACTGTCGCACTCAGAGCACTTGATTGACACCTTAGAGTCTTTAGCTCTGTGCTGAGTTGACCCACAACATCGGAAACAAATGCCATTGTCTTTTGAGATATGATTTGCGCTCATCTAGAGTTTTGTATCTAAACCCACAACACTTTTTAAGAGGATGAGGCTTGTTATGTTTTGGGCAGTGATGGTCAGGGTTTTCAACCTTTGTCTTACTGGGTTTGGTTTGGTGGTCTGAGGCCTCAGATGATGCATCTGTTTTGTATACCGTCCCAGGTGTCTTGCTGCTGTACCTGGCAGGTTTCTCACCTGTCATAGACACCTGGTTAGTTGAGGGTGAAACTGGGGTCATTTCTAGTTTTCAACCTGGTTCCTGATGAATCTCGAGAAGAACAAGAATGGTGGGAATGCTACCCGATAGTCCTCCTTGTATTTGGATCCCTGTGCAATCCATTTGTCTTGTAAACTGAATGGAAGTTTCTCTACAATAGGGTTTACCCCCCGAGATGTGTCCAGATAAGCGAGGCCTGGAAGGTACCCTTCTACTTTAGCACACTCCAGTTCGAGAAGAATGTCACTTAGTTCTCTTAGTTTGTGATTGTCTTCGTTAGCCAGTTTTGGAAAATCATACATTTTCTTCAACAGTGCGTTCTCGATCACTTCGGGTGTACCATAGCACTCTTCTAGTCGTTGCCAGACCATGTTAAGCCCTGCTGTTACGTTGAAAATATGGATAGATCTAATTCTGTTTGTTTGCTCAGATGACTCTGACCCCCTAGGCACTTGGTAATTAGATCTAACTCTTCCCTGGCGGATAAATTCAAGTCTCTGGTTGCATTGAGAAAGGATGCTTTCCATGCCCAATCATTTTCAGGGCGATCATCAAACTTCAGGACTCCTGAACTCAACATCTCATGGTGTAGGAGGTACTTGATGAGGTCTGGTGACACCTGTGACTCAGGGAAGCTTTGTGTGTGTGACTAGAAGTGGGCTTGTTTTCCATTTCCACCATGCTGCTGTTCATTTCTTCCCAATGTGCTGAAGAGGCTCCTCCATCTCTCGCTGTCGGACTCTTGGCTCTGCTTGTTGTACAGTAGACTGCTGGTCTTCCCTAGGAACAGAGGCTTTGTTGGCTGATGAACATAGAAACAAAACAACCGTGTGTGGTTATTCTTGAGCTTGAGCCTGCAGTGATGTTTTTTCACTATTCTGCCCTTGAGTTGCGTTCCCAAGCAAAACTAGACAGATAGCTAACAACTAAGTCTTCAATAAAACTCCCAAGGCGTGACTTTTCTTGAATGAATATATTGAAAACGTTTATGTTGTGAAACTGCAAAATACAGAAAAGAATATACTTTAGTATTCAATTCACACCGACATACTGTAGCTGTACATTATACATTTGAAGTTGCATAAATACAAAGCACGTGCTAAGGTACCATGCATCTGGCATGATGCCAAACCATATAGCTAATTGTTACTCATATGGTAATTGGCTAACTCCTTTCATTACTCTAATAATGTACAACCATCTATGTAGAATAACAAAGCATATTACACTAGAAACAGTAACAAAACTACAGTATTGTATATTTTACAATTCGTTTGCATGACGCACGAGCAAAGTAATACAGCTAACGACATACATGAAAGGCATTGCAATTTGTCTGAGTAAATTCAACCAACCAACATTAATATGTAAGCAACTCTATCAATAACAAAGATTATCATCATTAGCTAAATGCTTGAATCAAATTTACAAACAAATATTTTCCAAGGCTGAAGCGTGACAAGAAATAACTACACTGAAAGACCTGCACCGTAGCGTTGTTTGTAGCTGCTTCTATGCGTGCAGAACAAATTCTCTACTTCTTGTTTGCGTAGTCTTTCTAAGTACCAGAAAGCTCCACTAGGGGGCAAATAACACCATGGAACACAATGAAAATACATTTGAACCATTGTAATAAAATAATCTGTTACCTTCTAACAGGATGGCAGCACACGAACACTAACCTTAACCCCTAACCCTAACCTTAACCCCTAGCCTAGCTAATGTTAGTCACCTAGCTAGCCTAGATAACAAATTGGAATTTATGTAATGTACTCATGCGTTGTGAAAAATGAAAATAGTGTAATACACATGAAATGTGTTGTGATGAAAATCATGTAACACACATGAAAAAGTGCATTTTTTTCATGTACCTGTCATGAATTTCGAATAAGTAATTTGTGTCTAATTCAGAATAAGCTGTGATAGTGTGTTTACATACACTTCATGCAAAATAACATCAAAATTAATCAACATGCATAAAGAAACACAATCCATGCTGTTCAATACCTTAAAACTTAAAAGTCCATTTTAAGGATTCTAAAAATACTACATATAATTCATAAAAATGCTGCAAATAATGAAATGCCTCTTATCTCTACAGCGTCTTATTCGTGTGTTATATTTATTGGTCACATTTGGCCTCATATTGAAACCTGTTCTCACAGTTCCACAGTATCACACACTAACAGCTAACAGGCCACTGCATGCATGGAAGTATCTGATGAGTCAAACAGCAACCAGATAATATATATATATATATATATATACACAACATAAATACACACAATACTCTGTCTTGCAGTCTCTCTCTCTCCTTCTCGCTCTGACTCTCTCTTGTGCCTCTTTGCTCTCTCTCGCTCTCTCTCTCTCTCTCTCGCATGCTGTCACAGATACATGGTGGTCAGAGAAAAAGGGGAAGACGTTGGGAAAAACAGTGTCTTGATCTTAAATGATCAGCTGCCTCAAAAGTGGTGTGCTATGGAGGATATGACGTCATTTTGAGAAATAGAGTTCTCATATATTGGCTACATTTAACAAATTCACACAGCATCAACATCCTGTCAATATTTAACTCTGCTTCAGTTGTAGTTCAACCAAATAGACAGCACATAGACTTCAATCATCAACTGTTTGTATATAATCTGTTGCTGGATCACAACCCAACATGCTATTTCCTCCTTAAAACTTGAATGTGTGTGTGATGCATCATGAATGAGCTCATAGGGAAAAAGGAGAGGAATGTCAGAAATAATACATGATGATGGAGAGAAATGATTTTTAAAAACCTTTTTTGGCACCATTTAGCTATTTGTCATACATATAGTTGAAGTCGGAAGTTTACATACACCTTAGCCAAATACATTTAAACTCAGTTTTTCCCAAATCCTGACGTTCAATCCTAGTAAAAATGTCCTGTCTTAGGTCAGTTACGATCACAACTTTATTTTAAGAATGTGAAATGTCAGACTAATAGTAGAGAATTATTTATTTCAGCTTTTATTTCTTTCATCACATTCCCAGTGGGTCAGAAGTTTACATACACTCAATCAGTATTTGGTAGCATTGCCTTTAAATTGTGTAACTTGGGTCAAACGTTTAGGGTAGCCTTCCACAAGCTTCCCACAATGAGTTGGGTGAATTTTGGCCCATTCGTCCTGACAGAGCAGGTGGAACTGAGTCAGGTTTGTAGGTCCCCTTGCTCGCACACGCTTTTTCAGTTCTGACCACACATTTTCTATAGGATTGAGGTCAGGGCTTTGTGATGGCCACTCCAATACCTTGACATTGTTGTCCTTAAGACATTTTGCCACAACTTTGGAAGTGTGCTTGGGGTCATTGTCCAGTTGGAACACCTGTTTTGCGACCAAGCTTTAACTGATGTCTTGAGATGTTGCGTCAATATATCCACATAATTTTCCATCCACATGATGCCATCTATTTTGAGAAGTGCGCCAGTCCCTCCTGCAGCAAAGCACCCCCACAACATGATGCTGCCACCCCCGTGCTTCACGGTTGGGATAGGGTTCTTTGGCTTGCAAGCCTCCCCCTTTTTCCTCCTCATAAAGATGGTCATTATGGCCAAACAGTTCTATTTTTGTTTCATCAGACCAGAGGACATTTCACCAAAAAGTACAATCTTTGTCCCCATGTGCAGTTGCAAACCGTAGTCTGGCTTTTTTTATGGCGGTTTTGGAGCAGTGGCTTCTTCGTTGCTGAGCGGCCTTTCAGCTTGTGTCGATATAGGACTTGTTTTACTGTGGATATAGATAATTTTGTACCTGTTTCCTCCATCATCTTCACAAGGTCCTTTGCTGTTGTTCTGGGATTGATTTGCACTTTTCGCACAAAGGTATGTTCATATCTAGGAGACAGAACGCGTCTCCTTCCTGAGTGGTATGACGGCTGTGTGGTCCCATGGTGTTTATACGTGGTACTATTGTTTGTACAGATGAACGTGGCACATTCAGGCGTTTGGGAATTGCTCCCAAGGATGAACCAGACTCTACATTTTTTTACGAGGTCTTGTGTGATTTCTTCTGATTTTCCCATGATGTCAAGCAAAGAGGCACTGAGTTTGAAGGTAGGCCTTGAAATACATCCACAGGTACACCTCCAATTGACTCAAAAGATGTCAATTAGCCTATCAGAAGCTTCCAAAGCCATGACATCATTTTCTGGAATTTTCAAAGCTGTATAAAGGCACAGTCAACTTAGTGTATGTAAACCTCTGGCCGTCTGGAATTGTGATACAGTGAAATAATCTGTAAACAATTGTTGGAAAAATTACTTGTCATGCACAAAGTAGATGTCCTAACCGACTTGCCAAAACTATAGTTTGTTAACAAGAAATTTGTGGAGTGGTTGAAAAACAAGTTTTTTTTTGTTTTTTTTTAAAGACTCCAACTGTAGCAAAATTTCAAATGCCAACAAAGTAAAACACCTCATTGCATAGCAGTATCAAAGCAGGCCCCCCTCTCTCCCACCACACAGGGAACCCCACATTCTTCTAAATACCCACCAACTTGTAAATATCCCACTGTGCACAGACATCAGTTCAACGTCTATTTCATGTTTCAATGTAATTGAATTGAAATGACATGGGAACAAATGTTGATTCACCCACTGTGTGCCCGGTGGGATGGTGACAGGGAAATGACGGATGGATATTTGACAGTATGACGTGTATATGACACGTTACGTTATTGCATATTCTTAATGCAATAGGATTGGTCAACATAAATGACCAGGTTGGAACAGAAGGCTTTCATCGCATTTGAACATGGTCAAATGGGATGAGCACAGACTTCCTTCCTTATTTGTTGTGATATCATATCCCCAGTGCTTCCCCCCGCTTGCGTTCAAGAACATGACGCAATAATGGCAGAAGGAGTACAAGAGTGAGTAAAGAGAGGAGAGAAGGAAGACTGAGATGTGGAGGCAAGTGGACGGACGGGCAGTCAGATCGGCGGACAGATCAAACATTTACAAAATAGCCAACAAAAGCACTTCCTGTGGATTTGCTCTGAGAAGATAACTCCACAAGTGAACCAGCTCATAAAGGTCAGCGTTGTGAAGTGTAAAGCTAATATACATTTTTTTATATTTGTTGATACAAACATTGTGTATAGTGTCCAGAATGAAATGTTTTTGGAGGGGAGGTGTGTTTTATTTTCCCTTGTTTGTGACAATGTGATGTCCATGTGTGAGTATGACTGTATGGGATGATGTGTTGAAGATAGGCATGCAAAGATCCTGAACCTTTCAGTGCTTATTGGGAATACAGCCACAGGGACCTAGCTGTACAAGTGAAAAGAGCTCTACAGTACTATTAGGCCTATGTTATGAATTATATGGAGGGTACACTGTTTCTGTGTCTTAATATGTAGGTTTATGTGTGTTTTCATTCAGCTTTTGTTTTCCAAACCTTTCCCGTGAGACATAAAACATATATGTGAAGGAAGTTGTGTTGGGGAGAGAACTGAGTTATTGACTAGACTGGTGGTGTCGTGAGTGTAGGCGGCTCAGGTTGGCTGGGCGGTCTGGCTGAAATTTGTTATAGAGGATGTCTTAAAGACAATCAAAAGTTGTCTTTGTACTTTGTTTGTAAGAGTTGTTCATTTGTTAGGCTATTTGTTATAGGTGCAACACAATACTGATTATTGAATTATCATGGATCTAGTTCAGTCAATCACTTACCTAGCTTGATGACTGTGGGAATTTTTGCTTACATTTTGTTGTTCTACATAGAGATGGCTAGAAGGGCCATGGGTCATATTAGATTATGTAGAAATGCAGGAAATGTGCTTTAGATGCCTCCCAAAAATGGGAGGGCCCCCAGACCGCTGCCAAGTTATGTCCCCTGCTGAAAATAGCACTGCTGGGCGATTTAAAAGTCATAGTCAATTGATCAATAGTATAATAATTCTCTGAGCAAAAAACGTTTTTTATTTTATTTACAATATGTCGAATCTATGAGAATAGAAAGGTTCAGAACTTTTGTAAAACATCACAGCACAGTTGAAAAATATATGGCAAATAGAAATTGAAAAAGTGGATGGTGTTCAGAGATAGATGGGAGGGGTTGAGTGGAGCTGAAGGATGGGACTAAAAACAAACAAAAGATAATTATTGTAAAATATACTGTGTCCGTAAAATGTATATAGTATGTATAGGCTGGAAGTATAAGCCTAAGTGTTGTTGTCCATTAGTTTACTCCAGGTAGGGGAGGGATGGTAGGGTTAGAAAAAAATAATAAAGGAAAATATATAAAGGTTTCGACGGTTACTGGAACTGTATATATTTACCCCCCAAAATATATGGGGGATTGAAAATGATGCGGACAATCACATTGATGGAAGCCACAATCTATCTGTAATATTAAAGCTGATCTTCCCCTGATCTTGCATTATTATGTCCACACCACATAAAACCAAAGGTGCAGCCCTGATTTCCACTGTTTGCAATGCAAAAATGTGGCTTATTCAAATTGACTCCTATGGCAGTTTCCTGGCTGCCCCCTAAAAAATGTAACATGAAAACGTGCCTGATAATTGATTCTTGTTGGGCTGGACCGGGTTTTTTCATATGCTCAATATTGTAGCCTATACAGAATAACGTGTAACCATTGCTGTCGGGAGAGAGATTAGCTCGCCTGTATCTCGCACAGTTTTTCTTTCTTTTATATGACCTTTATTTAACAAAACTACAATGAGATTCACTTTCTATGATCTCTCTCTCTCCCTACTCTGATAAACATGAGCCTGCAACTCATCTCTCCAGCCTTGCACTTTTGTCATTTATTTCCTTATAGAATCATAAGCACGCGAAGGCTTCTGGAGGTGTCACTGCACCCCTGATCAATTGAAATACATTTGTCAAAATTAAAGAATTACTGCTATCAGTTCAGAAATAATTCCGAAAACTACACCAGGAGTAGGCCTATAAATTGGCCACAGATGATTAATGGTTTATTTAACAAAATTGCCTAGCTGTGGCTTGTGTGTAGCCCACCCAGCTAGCACAGTGGATCTGGGCCGATTCCGGCTGGGAGCAGGGGCACTCCGCTGAGAGTCAGACTCGGCCTATGTCCGAGTCTGGGCCATCTTCGGCAGTATTACTTATGCCTAGGATTTGGGGATTGAGCTCGGGCCGATTCCGGTGTGAGTTATCTGGCCCAAATGTATTACCTGGGGATCAGGCCGATTCCGGTGATACAGTAGTTTTCTGGCCCAAATGTATTACTTGGGGCTCGGGCTGATTTGGGCTACTCCCTGGCAGATGATTACACGGGCTGCTTTATATAACTAACATTTAATTTATTTTTCCATATTTTTTTGTCCTTGTTTCTGTGATAAAAAAAATACAATTAACATTTAAATAAAATTCTTTAAAAGTCCTGTGTAGTAGTTTGATACTTTGTGCAGGGCAATTGATAAGCATTACAGATGCTGGGTCGAGAATCGTGCCAGCTGCTTCTGGGCCAATTCCTCATTGCTAGCTGGGCAATCACCAGGCATGCCCTACAGTCGGGAACCTGCAGCAAATCTGTCAGTCATGCAGGCAAAACAGTTTACAGTCGGGAACGCAAGGAAAATCTGTCAGTCATGCAGGCCTTTACCGATATTTCAGATACAATCGCGTCAATAATACAGGTTGGAAAGCAAATGGATTCTGTTGAAAAGAGAAGACTATTCTGTCTGTAGGCTACCAAGTTTTCAACTTCTAAATAGGCCTATTGAGCAAATAGCATTGTTTACCAAGTAAAACAAGAGAGACGTTTTACCACGAGCACAACGCCAGTGATTGAAACTGGAAAGCTTTTTTAGGACTATAATTTCCTCCTGGTATTGTACAATATGTGTCTCCACACACCTAGATCTAGGCTATTGATGTATTGAAGACCAGGTAGTTTTTATTGAGCTCAGATTAAATAAATAAAGGTTCAATTAAAAGATTCTTACTTTGTTAGTGTCAAAGTAGCCTGTCATTTTGATTACAATTATGTAGAATTGCATGAATTGCGTTTATAAAGGCTACCTATTCCACAAACCCTAGGCTACAAAATGTTTTCCCCATGTGTACAACTTCTGCAAGCGCCTCTACTGAACTATGCCAGTACACAAAAGCAGAGCTTCAGTTTGCTCTTTGTGGTCTAGGCTCGGTAACCAAAAAGTACTTTGTGACAACTGTATGTTGATGAAAAAGTGCTTTATGGATATATTTGATTCGATTCTCTCTTCAGGAATTGTGTAATATCCATTGTTGTCCTCTCATTCTGTGTCTCTCTCTTCTATTCATATGGCTATATTTTATACCATGTCATTTAATTCTTATTTCTCTGGTCATTCTATTCAACAGTAGTGAGGACTGCGAATCCCAAAGTTCTACAAACCAAACATTCTTCAATTCCCTCCCTAAATGGCGTCAGACCTCTCCATCTCCGCTGCCCCCCCCAGCTCCTCTCCAGCTCTCCTCTCGCCTCCTCTCCTTTCTCACCAGTCAAACCAGATTGGCATCTCCATCCTGGTCCTAGCATTCGTCTTCGGTTTCCCCGGTAACCTATTTGTTGTGTGGTCTGTGCTGTGCCGTGTGAGGCATCGGTCAGTTACCTGCCTGCTCGTCTTAAACCTCGCTGTGGCCGACGCGTTGGTGTTGCTAAGCTCCCCGCTTTTCCTGCGCTTTCTGGCAGGCGGGCGAGGCTGGGAGTTCGGGGCGGTGGCCTGTAAAATGGTACACTACCTGTGCTGTGTCAACATGAACGTGTCCATCTACCTGATCAGCCTGATGAGCTTGGATCGCTGGCTGGCCGTCGCAAGGCCATTCCTGGCCCAGAGGATGAGGACCAAGAAAACCCTGATGGCTGTTCTACTGGGGATCTGGGTGCTGGCTTTTGTCTTGGCACTGCCCATGGCCTTCTATCGCAGGTAAGGCTGTTTGTATGGGTTGTGTGTGTGTGAGAGAGGCATGAGAGAGAGGAAATATTAAATTACACACACTAATGTTACTGTAATTTAATTATGCCAATGTGTTTTCATTAATTGAAAACCCTTAATCTATTTCATGAGAATTTGTAAGATTCTTGCTTGCATAAAATAGACGGAGACCAGTCTTTTCAATAATAGGTAACAGAATTTATTCTCGGAGTGCGCTGCCACTTCACCACGAGCAACAGTTTATATACAAAACATGACGTCATTTCATTGCTTAACAGAAACCCCTCCTCTCGACAGGGACAAAGTGAGGTGAAAAGTTAATTCTAACTTACTAACACACTCCCAGGTAACTTCTGACCCCTCAACATTATCGATCACCACTTAGCTGACAGTTCTAATTAACAGAAAACCTAGGAATGCACTCACTGTCTTATCTAAAAACCCCAGAGCTCAGTTTCGTCGGTTCAACCATAGGTTAACAACCTTATCTTTTTACACAGTCCACTTCTTTCTTCCTAGTTGGAATGGTGTTTATTAACTTTAATTACTCCTTGTCTGTGTCACACAATCCCATCTTATGGACTCATATTGTCAATCAGATAAAATAAAACAGAGTATAAGTGTACTTAGTTACAGTTCTATTCGAAATGGGGATATTGTTTATTCATTTACTCATAATAATTCTAACAACCCACCCTAAAAATGACTAAACAATTCATACCATCATTAAACACTACATGGAAATATCAATGATATACTAGAAGAAGACAACCCAATACATGTATGTACACAATCAACTTCAATGACTGTTCTAACCTACATCAGGATCTTAATTCTACTTATCAGGATTTTCTGTTAATCTTCATGAAAACAAGAAAACATCTAAATTTCCTAAACATCAAATATGGTCTTCTCGCGAGTGAAAGGATCCGGATTCTTCTATTACGCCCAAGCCATGTATTTTGTATTCCACTGGTCAGGATTGGTCCATATATCACCATCTGAAGTGTCATTGATTTCTCCAGAGTCCTGGAAATGATAACTTTCATACACGCAATCAAACACATCCGCACAAAACTAACACAGTCACACAGGTGAAGGTAGCCCATAACACAGTAATCATAACATTTTTCCATCTTCCAAACACACTGTCAACCCAGTTAGTCAGAGAAATATCCATCCCTGAGTTTACTGCCAACTCGTGAACTAGGGTGTGTAAACCAAACAAGGCCTTGGTCACTGATCCATCCGAAGCCTTGTCATCGGTTCCAAATCACCTCCATACACTCCCACCCTTTTCAGCCAGCAAACATCCAAGACTATTCTATTCTGCCAAGTCCTTCATAACATCTCTGATATAATTGGTGAAGCACTGTGGATTTTTACTAGATATAATTGATCTAATCCACATTCTCATTGAGAGTGGACCACCAAAAAAGACTTGACTCTAATCCTGCCAGGATCTAATTTATAGCTTTGATCTCATCTGCCACCCTTGGAACCACGATGTTATTAATACAAACCCTATCATCAAAAGACCCAGACGGAGTACCTCTTTTCTCCCGTTTAGTCAACATCATGTCATGGTGTTTAATGAGTGTGAAAGGCATTCTCAAATGTACCAGTGCACATACCCCTGTCCAATTAGCCGGTAATACTCAGCCATCACGTCATTCCCCCACACAACCACCAGATGTGAGCCCTGGGCCTCCTTATCTTACTGAAATGCCCAGATCTCAACCAGCCTGTCAAATCACCCATTGGTCGCATCAGAAGTAACATTATCTGTCCTATCGCAGGTACTGATTTCCCCCACATATTTCCCAGAAGTACTATACTGAATCAAACAGTAAACAGTCTCCCCTTGCCTCTGTGAAAAGAGGAAGCTTAGATTTCAGAGGAACATGTGGATATAAATAGTGCAAATCCATACAACTTATTATCTGGCTTTCCTGCTTCCACGAATAGCTTTACCATACAGGCCGTTCCCTGAGGTGAATAATTCCATTCAATGGAAAAGGGATGGTTGTCAACTGAGGTTTGCTGTGGCACAAACATAGCATTCTTCTTTAGCTATTGATCTGGCCGTATATTGAATCCACTCTAACCAGAGGTTAGAATCCTCATAACCAGTTTCCCTTTCCTTAAGATCTTTCATCTGAATTATCCACACCGGCTCTTGGCTCTGGACAACTCCACAGTCAGTATCTGCTTTGTCAGAGGGACTCTGCTTGTATTCGGCTGACTATAGAGCAATTAGCTGTCTAACTTTTTCTACCTGGAATGCACTAGTTTATCAACTGAAACCCTTACTTTCACTACACTCCATCTCCTTCCATGCTAGGTATGTAGATTTATGTAGCCTCTCACATGATGTGAGCTATAACTTGTTTCCATGAACTCCACAGAGACTTGCATAGATGTCTTCCATAATAGCTGCTCTTAATCCTGCACTGCCAAGGAGTCAGAGGCCCCATTTGGTCTACATAGAACTCCACTGAGACATCCTTCCCTATCCTACTCTCACTTCCTGTTTATCCAGATCAAGTGATCTCTTATGCTTGGTTAATACTAATTCCTCCTTGTTTAACTATATCAATATTACCATCTGGCCTTCTCGGGGGGTTCATGGTGTATCAAGAATAAGGTCCCACAACCAGAAAGCAAAGGATCGACCAGTGACCCATAAAGCCCCACCCTCTTCCAGATAACACATCATTAGCAAGAGCCAGACACACTTTCACTTCTATGAACAAGAACAGTGATGGAATGACAGGTAAGGTAATCTTCATTCGAGAGATGGCCCCCAGAATTCTGTTAATTCCAGTTCTCCTCTCGAACACTGTTATTGTTTGACTGTGTCGAGGTGTCTTACCCTCCCGCAGTGAGATATGAATCCGGGTAGCGGGTAGCGATTCAAGCGTCTCACTGTTTGACTTTAACTAAAATCATTAATTTAAAAAAAAATGTATCTATGAGTGGCAATCTCTAAAGTCCTTACATTTCCTTTATCAATCTATCTTGATCCTAACAATAATCCTAAATCATCACAGATGTCCTATATTCCTGTTAAATTTAATACTATTTAAAAAACCTCCTAATAGTCAAAGAAAGCCTAAACAAATGCTAACCATATCAAAATCCTTCCTACACATACAAGCTATTTCCTTCAGGGATCCTCAGTATTCTATCTGACAATAACATGAATTAAACTTAAAATCAGTTTCATCAATAATTTAATATATGTTGCATAGTGTGGAATACCTTATCTACAGTAATTTATCACCCCTAAGAACTGAAACTTATTTTTCTATGTAATTTGGCTTAATATATCTCCTATCCAAACCTCAATGTATTTTATCTTCCCCTATTTATTCTCAATGATAAATAGGATTCTTTTCTGTTGTAATACCAAATCAATAATAGCCAATTCAAAAAACTTCACAACTAATATTGTAAAACAGAATCCTGAAACATTTTCTCATCAGTGATTCAAACAATAATTCTAACCCCAAACTAAAACTCCATTATAATTAATTTACCTTAAAACTAGTAACCCAAATGACCACAAATTCATTATACAAATGGGTCTCCCCTGAAGCTTATCAGACCCCAAGAGATAGCCATGATAAGGTCATACCACTCTTTTATAGTCATGTTCCATACCACATTAGACATATTAAAGAACCCTTTATCCTTAAAATAAAAAAATGCACTTGTGTAATGAAAACTCATAAAATAAAAACTCATAAAGTTCCATATGTGAGCGTGCCTCTTTAAAATACCTTTGCACTAAAACAAATAGTCCTAACAAATGTTTTATGTGTATATATTTGCAAACCTTTTGCAAAAGAGAGACAATAAAACTCCCATTCTCCCAGAAAAACACAAAATGCCTAACTAGCATTCACTATGCTACTTCGATTCAGAAACTCAAAAGTGAACTATAAACTAAACCTAATGATAATTCCCCTTTACCTCAAATCATTAATCATAAGTTTTAAACAACGTCAATGTATATGTTTACTTAAATGAACATGCTACCCTTAGATACAATTAACCGGATAACATTATTATCCAATGTATTACTTTTTCCCTCTGCCGCAAATGTCGTACATTTCTCAGTGTTAGAAATCCGTAATTTAAAGACGCGCAGTTGAAGATGACGCACCAATTTCGACGGAGGACACCGGGCGGAGACCTGGCAAATGTAGTCTCTTATGGTCAATCTTCCAATGATATGCCTACAAATACGTCACAATGCTGCAGACACCTTGGGGAAATGATAGATCGGGCAGGCTCATTCCTTGCGCATTCACAGCCATATAAGGAGACAATGAAAAACAGAGCCTCAAAAATCCTGCTCATGTCCTGTTTGAAGTTTCATCTTGGTTTCGCCTGTAGCATCAGTTCTGGGGCACTCACAGACAATATCTTTGCAATTTTGGAAACGTCAGAGTGTTCTCTTTCCAAAGCTGTCAATTATATGCATAGTCGAGCATCTTTTTGTGACAAAATATTGTGCTTAAAACGGGCATGTTTTTTTTATCCAATAATGAAATAGCACCCCCATAGATATAACAGGTTAAATCAACTCCTAAAATAAACAATAAACAGTAACCAAATAAACAAACCACTTTTATCAGCAAAAAAACAAACTATACAAACTATACTATACAAAACTCACTACTATAATGCTTCAGATGACAAAATTACTCAGAGACTCATGTTTACATCTCAATAAAACAAAACACCATCTGCATGTTCCTCAAGAAAAACCCAACTTGCCCCTGTTACAGATGTCTACGTATCAGGGGAAAAGCTCAAATAACCAAATTCAACCTAGCGAATCTGCTGCTAGCATCTTTCCTGACTACCCTGACGACTTACAACTACTTTTAGAAATGCATTTTGAAATTTGTATCAACTTCTTAAAAGTGACTCAAAACAATAATGCACGCATTTTCCTTCTAAATGACACAAACAATTTTCTCCGATACCCCCAGTCACGACATCATTTCCGTGGCGACAAAAGTGCCTTGAGAGTGACGTCATCAACAAGCGCTCAACCTAGAGCCGAGCCGCAACGACTTTCAATGAATTGTAAATAATTGTTGGCTGTCTGCAGCAACAGTAGTACGGTTTTTCGATAAACCAAACCTAATTTATCACATCTGTTGAATCCTGAATTAGAATTTACAACATCAATCAACATCTCTCAATTCTCTAAATTTATAAGAACATTTCGATGGGCACAAATCTATTGTAATTGTCTCTTCGTTATTATTTAGAATTCATTTGATTTAGCCTTTTACGACTAGGGGGCAATATTTTAATTTTTGGATAAAAAACCTTCCCGTTTTAAAGAAGATATTTTGTCACAAAAAGATGCTCGACTATGCATATAATTGACAGCTTTGGATAGAAAACACTCTGACGTTTCCAAAACTGCAAAGATATTGTCTGTGAGTGCAACAGAACTGATGTTACAGGCAAAACCCAGATAAAAATCCAATCAGGAAGTGACGCATTTTTTGAAACTGCCTCATGCCAATGACTCCTTATATGGCTGTGAATGAGCAACAAATGAGCTTACATTTTCTACGTATTCCCCAAGGTGTCTACAGCATTGTGACGTCTTTTTACGCATTTATGTTGAAGAATAGCCGTAAGGGACCACATTTAGCAAGTGGTCACATGATGTCTCCAGCAGAAAATCTTGCGTAAAATACTGAGGTAGCCGCTTTTCCAATCGCTTCTTATGAGAAACCAATTGACTCGACGGATATATTATCGAATATATATGTTAAAAACACCTTGAGGATTGACTCTAAACAACATTTGCCATGTTTCTGTCAATATTATGGAGCTAATTTGGAAAAAGTTTGGCGTAGTGTCAATTTCTCAGCCAAGCATGATGAACAAACAGGAGCTATTACGCCTACAAAAATACTCTTTTTGGAAAAAAGGAACATTTGCTATCTAATTGGGAGTCTCCTGAGTGAAAACATCCAAAGTTCTTCAAAGGTAAATTATTTAATTTCATTGCTTTTCTTATTTTCGTGAAAATGTTGCCTGCTGCCAGCAGAGCCTAGCATAGCATTATGCCATGATAAACTTACACAAATGCTTGTCTAGCGTTGGCTGTAACGCATATTTTGAAATTCTGAGATGACAGTGTGATTAACAAAAGGCTAAGCTGTGTCTCAATATATTTCATTTGTGATTTTCATGAATAGGAAAATGTTCTAGGGGTATTTATGTCCGCTGCGTTATGCTAATTCGTTTGAGGCTATGATTACGCTCCCGGGTCCGGGATTGCTAGTCATAAGAATTAACTAACTGTCTCGTCTTAGATTTAGCATTTTAATTACGACTCTATTCCCAATACATTATTCAAACAGATCATTTAGTGAACTGACATCGTCTTGCATCAAAATTCGCTCCGTCCTTATTTTAAGTTGAATGAATTAGTCTTTCAATTTGAACCAAACAAACTATTTAAAACGTTCAGTTTATATATTATACCAATTCTAGTGACTATAACTTTCTCTGCAATACAATTAGTTTAATTACAACCAAAAACGCCTCAGCTGGGAACCGAACCCTGGACTGCAGTTTGTAAGACTGCTACGCTCACCACTATACCACCAACGCTATGGAACTGACTGAGATTCTCCGCAAATAGACCCATTTTACAATTGTCTGTATTTGTAACTCCGGCATCGGGACAACAGAAAATAGTTTTCCAAAGTTTTCCCTCAGTGAGGATTCTCATTAATCTCGCTCTCCTCTATCAGAAATTAGGAATAGTTACTATCGTGACTCTTGATAAGTTATTAGGTCTCACACGTGAGCGAATTATCGTTCCTTCTTTAAACTTACTCCTCCATGTCGGGCCAAAATAGGTGTTTCTCTTATCTCTTCCCTGCATTATTTCTCATCTCCCGTTAATTCCGGGACCTCCTTTGAGGATTTACTATCCATGTTCGTTAAATCCTTACCATTACTAGTAGCTATGGTATTTAATCACTTATCTATGCCTTTCTATTTTTTTTTACCTTCTATGTGCGTGTATTTCTATGAATCTGCTATTTACCGTTACTTAGTTACTTTAGTTGCTCTTCTGTCTGACTATGTGGGCATCTCTTTAATGATAATCAATGTGTATGGGTTTCTATTATGCATTTCTCCTTTCTGGAAACTTCGTCTATAGATGACTTGATCTGACATTAAATTTCAACCGTATACAATTATAAGCTCATTATAAACTATTGTTCCTTGGGACTTTCAGCATTAATAATACCTCATATCTCACTTCTCTAGACTAGCTTTCCCTTTCCACCACCTTGGATATTATTTTTTTTCAGTATTCAATCATTATGTTCGCCTAGAATTACCCTGCCTTCTCACCAAGCCTAATTTATCCTCACCTGTTTTAACATATCTATCTGCTACTTTTCATAGTCAGACTACTTCCCATATAGAGATAGACTACTTAGGTTAAAACTTTATGTAGGTATGTCTTTTGAATTAATGGCTATCCTATTTGTACAGAACAACCGTCCTATCTAACAAAACTTACTATATCCCACCCTTAAAAAAACATTTGGCTTACAAAACCAGGATTTATTAAGTCCTATTTCATTTTTGGTAGTGCACCTTACCACGAGTCATTTCAGACCTGTTCCTTCCTATCGATTTTGGTTAAAACACAAAGTAGAAACCTAGTGTATTTGTTCAGAATATTCACGCACCTATCATTGATTAAATCCAAACTCCTTTAGCACATTCAATCAAAAATATCTTAAATAATTCCTCCCAAATTCGAGAATAAAGACTATTTACCTTCGTCCTGTAGACTGGGAAAAGCAATGCTGATTCGATTCCGTCACCTTCTCTGTCGCCTTCAGATCAATACCGGCCTGTTTTTTAAAAACCTCAATCCAAAGGCCAGGTCTTTATATAACGAGTCAGACCCGTCCGTGCACGGCTTTCGGCTTTCCCTTTGGACAACAGAGGCAAGTTTGTGGAATCCGGTTCGAAGGACCAATTGTTACTGTAATTTAATTATGCCAATGTGTTTTCATTAATTGAAAACCCTTAATCTATTTCATGAGAATTTGTAAGATTCTTGTTTGCATAAAATAGACGGAGACCAGCCTTTTCAATTATAGGTAACAGAATGTATTCTCGGAGCGCGCTGCCACTTCACCACGAGCAACAGTTTATATACAAAACATGACGTCATTTCATTGCTTAACAGAAACCCCTCCTCTCGACAGGGACAAAGTGAGGTGAAAAGTTCATTCTAACTTACTAACACACTCCCAGGTAACTTCTGACCCCTCAACATTATCGATCACCACTTAGCTGGCAGTTCTAATTAACAGAAAACCTAGGAATGCACTCACTGTCTTATCTAAAAACCCCAGAGCTCAGTTTCGTCGGTTCAACCATAGGTTAACGACCTTATCTGTTTACACAGTCCACTTCTTTCTTCCTAGTTGGAATGGTGTTTATTAACTTTAATTACTCCTTGTCTGTGTCACACAATCCCATCTTATGAACTCATATTGTCAATCAGATATAATAAAACAGAGTATAAGTTTACTTAGTTACAGTTCTATTTGAAATGGGGATATTGTTTATTCATTCACTCATAATAATTCTAACAACTAACAAAAAAGCTTATTCTTCAATACTAATCTGAAGATTTTTGTTTGCATTACAGGCTGTTTTTTGTGTAGTTCTTGAGCTCTTAAACACTTCTCTAATAACCTGCGGAGTATAGCTGCAATAAAGACAACCTGGAACACTCCCATTGTCTCAATCAAACAAACTCTCTCTCTCTTTTTTCTTATGCATTCCTCAAGTCTCACACTGTGGTCCTGGGGAACATCCATGAGACCCATCATGTCTCCTTCATGTTGTAAAATGTCTCTCTCTCTCTCTACTTACCTTACCTACCTAGTAACCTGAAGCTGCACATGAACAGCTCCGTGACCGTCTGCATGTCGTACCACTGGGAAAATGTAGGTCACCAGGTGTTCCAGTACCTGTTTGAGACCGTCCTGGGCTTCTTCCTCCCCTTCACTTTCATCATCGTCTGCTACACCTCCGTCATCTGTGGACTACGCAGGGCCATGTTCCAGCACAAGGGACGGGGAAACCGTCTCATCCTCCTCATCATCGGCACCTTTGCTCTCTTCTGGCTGCCCTACCACGTGGTCAACATCTTACAGGTATGAGAGTTTGACAATATATTTCTAGGTACTGCACATTATAAAGCAGTTAATTTGTTGTATGTCATACGGTTATAATAACAGGTATAAGCACTATCTGTCTCTCTTGTATCTACCTCTCATCTCTTTGTCGCTCTCTCAGGTGATTGGTCTACTTGGTGGTAACGACACTCTGTTTAAAGCAGCCGTGGTGGCCCGTCCCAACGTCACAGCGCTCGCTTTCCTGAGCAGCAGCGTGAACCCTGTGCTGTACGTGTTCGCTGGCAGCTCCCACATCCGCCAGGCCGGCCTCAGCTTCATGGCCAAGCTCTTCGAGGGCACAAACATTGAGGGAGGGACCTCTGCCTCCTTTACCCGTAGCACAAAGTCCAGCCGGAGTGGTTCCCCGGCCCCGCTGTCACTCAAGCTGGGGCGGTCGGGGAAGGGGAAGGAGGGGGATGGAAATAGTGTGACGGAGCTGCAGGAAGCTGAGGTCAAGGTTAAGTCCAAGCCGGAGCTTAAGACTTTGACCTCCAATGATCAGTTGGAGTAGTGTTACTTTTTGTGGCCTACTGTACTAGTCATAGGTTTACCGTATTTAATGTATTTAGCAGATCTTTGATACAATTTGTGCTTTATAGCTAGTATTTGTGGTTGCCTCCATGCAATTTCTGGATAATAATATTATAAAATATCCTTAAAGTTTTAACCTGTTAACAAATCGAGTCAATGGCTGTGCCAATGGCTGTGCCAATGGCTAGTTGAGCAAATTGAAGTGTTTTCTTCTCATGCATAATGCAAGGCATTATCACTGGGATATGAGGTAACAACAGGGCCTTGCCTATGTTAAGTGTTTTAAAAAATACAGAAGTGTTTGTTAGGCATTTAGCCTGTGTTTAAAATATGCTTAAATTATTTAAAGAGAAAAAAGTGATTGTAATTCTGTTGATAAGTGTTTGGGAAATAAAGATAGAC
Source organism: Oncorhynchus masou masou (assembly GCF_036934945.1). NCBI lineage: Eukaryota > Metazoa > Chordata > Actinopteri > Salmoniformes > Salmonidae > Oncorhynchus > Oncorhynchus masou. The sequence continues at coordinate 41,605,819 of NC_088238.1, forward strand.
ATGGTTTTAAAAAGGTAGTGGTGATATTTTATTCAGTACAGAATTTTTTAGGCAGCTTTACTTGCCACTTCCTGCAGCTCAAATTACACCATACATACCCAGGGTAAGTTGTGCCAAAAGAACACTTTTTCTATACAAGCTATATTTTCAAAACTGTAATATTTACATGGATTATGACTATTTCCAAGGATACACAACATCCTGAAAAGTATAGCAATATCTTTGTTAGATAGAATACTATATTTACCTTGACAGATTGATACTGAATGTAAAAAATGCCTCCCAATGATTTGAGCTGTGTTTGGAAATTCAAATTTGCATGATGATCTCATTATTATCATCATAGTTAATTATTGCAAAATATCTGGGCAGGCGAAGCAGTGTGGAACAGTTGCCAGCTATTGATGAACACAGATTCTAAAACATCACATACAGTGACTAACTTTAACAAACATAGCATACTATAACAAACAAAAACAGAATGCATTCGATAACTTTGTACTTCAGGTGTCAATAGTAAGGGGGAGTGGGGTAAGTTGAGCAAGTCTTCACATTCAGCATCACTACATCAAGGGAAATACTATATTATTCCTAACAGAGATATCTACATATATTTCAAAATGTTTTGTACCCTTGGAAATAACCAGAATTCATGTAAACATAACAGTTTTGAAAACATAGCCTTTCCAGAAAAAGAGTAGTCACTTGGCACAACTTACCTTGAACATTGGGACAGGGTAGGTTGAGATGCCTTGGGGATAGTGGGTGATGGTGCTGGTAGGTCAAAGTTTAGAGAAGTATGCAAATAACATTTTATTGGTCACATACACATACAGATGTTAATGTGAGTGTAGCGAAATGCTTGTGCTTCTAGTTCCAACAGTGCAGTATTATCTAACAAGTAATCTAACAATTCCCAACAACTACCTAATACACACAAATCTAAAGGGGTGAATGAGAATATGTACATATAAGTATATGGATGAGCGATGGCCGAGTGGCATAGGCAAGGGGCAGTAGGTGGTATAAAATACAGTATATACATGTGATATGAATAATGTAAGATACACAAACATTATTAAAGTTACACTATTTAAAGTGGCATTGTTTAAAGTGACTGGTGATCCATTTTATTAAATTGTCCAGTGATTGGGTCTCAATACATTATGTACATGTGATATGAGTAATGTAAGATATGCAGACATTATTAAAGTGGCATTGTTTAAAGTGACTAGCGATCCATTTATTAAAGTGTCCAGTGATTGGGTCTCAATGTAGGCAGCAGACTCTCTGAGTTAGTGATTGCTGTTTAGCAGTCTGATGGCCTTGAGAGAGAAGCTGTTTCTCAATTTCTCGGTCCCAGCTTTGATGCACCTGTGCTGACCTTGCCTTCTGGATGATAGCTGTGTGAACAGGCAGTGGCTCGAGTGGTTGTTGTCCTTGATGATCTTTTTGGGCTTCCTATGACATTGGCTGCTGTAGGTGCCATGGAGGGCAGGTAGTTTGCCCCTGGTGATGCGTTGTGCAGACCGTACCACCCTCTGGAAAGCCTTGCGGTTGAGGGTGGTGCAGTTTCCGTACCAGGATACAGCCTGACACGATGCTCTCGATTGTGCATCTGTAAAAGTTTGTCAGGGTTTTGGGTGATAAGCCAAATTTCTTCAGCCTCCTGGGGTTGAAGAGGCGCTGTTGCGCCTTCTTCACCACATGGTCTGTGTGGGTGGACTATTTCAGTTTGTCTGTGATGTGTACACCCAGGAACGTAACTTTCCACGTTCTCCACGGCTATCCCTAAAATATGGATAGGGGGGTGCTCCCTCTGCTGTTTCCTGAAATCAACGATCATCTCCTTTTGTTGACGTTGAGTGAGAGGTTGTTTTCATGACACTACACTCTGAGTGCCCTCAACTCTTCCCTGTAGGCTGTCTCGTCGTTGTTGGTGATCAAGCCCACTCCTGTAGTGTCATTGGCAAACTTGATGATTGAGTTGGAGGCGTGTATGGCCACACAGTCGTGGATGAACAGGGAGTACAGTAGAGGGCTGAGCACACACCCTGGTGGGGCCCCGGCGTTGAGGGTCAGCGAAGTGGAGATGTTGTTTCCTACCTTCACGACCTGGGAGCGGTCCGTCAGAAAGTCCAAGACCAGGTTGCACAGGGAGGGGTTGAGACACAGGGCCTCCAGCTTGATAATGAGCTTGGAGGGTACTATGGTGCTGAATGCTGAGCTGTAGTCAATGAACAGCATTCTTACATAGGTATTATTTATGTACAGATGGCATAGGGCAGTGTGCAGTGCAATGGCGATTGCGTCATCTGTGGACCTGTTGGGTCGGTATGCAAAATTAAGTGGGTCTGGGTCGCTGGTAAGGTGGCGGTGATATGATCCCTGACTAGCCTCTCAAAGCACTTGATGATGACAGAAGTGGGTGCTACGGGGCGGGGCGGTAGTCATTTAGTTCAGTTATCTTTGATTTCTTGGGTACAAGAACAATGGTAGCCATCTTGAAGCATATGGGGACAACAGACTGGAGATGGAAGAACTGAGATATTTTCAGCTTCCAGGAATTGTGTACAGATCCTTGCGTCATGGGGCCGTGCATTATCATTTTGAAAAAAGAGGTAATGGCGGCGGATGAATTGCACGACAGTGGGGCCGCAGGATCTCGTCATGGTACCTCTGTGCATTCAAATTGCCATTGATAAAATGCAATTGTGTTTGTTGTCCGTAGCTTATGCCTGCCCATACCATAACTTCACCGCACCGCCACCATGGGGCACTCTGTTCACAACGTTGACAAGAGCAAACCTCTTGCCCACACAATGCCATACACGCTGTTTATGGTGGCAATTCCGATTCAAAAATCTAACTGGCACGAGATGGTGCGCATGCAAGGTGAAACTTGCATGAAATGTTGAGACTCAGATTTTTCACTTAGAAATGTACAGTTGAAGTCGCTCTGGATAAGAGCGTCTGCTAAATGACTTAAATGTAAAATGTAAGTCGGAAGTTCACATACACCTTAGCCAAATACATTTAAACTCAGTTTTTCCCAATTCCTGACATTTAATCCTAGTAAAAATTCCTGGTCTTAGGTCAGTTAGGATCACCTCTTTATTTTAAGAATGTGAAACGTCAGAATAATAGTAGAGAGAGTGATTTATTTCTGATTTTATTTCTTTCATCGCATTCCCAGTGGGTCAGAAGTTTACATACACTCAATTAGTATTTGGTAACATTGCCTTTAAATTGTTTAACTTGGGTCAATTTTTCAGGTAGCCTTCCACAAGCTTCCCACAATAAGTTGGGGGAATTTTGGCCCATTCCTCCTGACAGGGCGGGTGTAACTGAGTCAGGTTTGTAGGCCTCCTTGATCGCACACACTTTTTTAGTTCTGCCCTGTTATGAACTTGAGTGAAGACCCAAAAGCGGTTTTAACAGAAAACAGAGTTCTTTAATGAAAAAACAGGAATGGCATAAATCCTCTTCCAACGTTGTCAGCGGAACAAAAAGAACGTTAGTATAGTGCAGGTGGCACCTGCCAGGCAGACTCCGACAGGACAGGACAAGGTGGAAGCAAACGAGACGACAGCTTGCTTCTGGCATCAAAAAACACAAACAAGAATCAGACACTGAAAGTAGCAGGAACAGAGAAAGAAATAGAGACCTAATCAGAGGGGGAAGAGAGAACAGGTGTGAAAGAGTGAATGAGCTAGTTAGAGGAGATGTAGAACAGCTGAAGAATGAGAGACAGAGAAGGTAACCTAAAAAGACCAGCAGAGAGAGAGAGTGAAGAGAAAGGACAGGAACAGACATAACAAGACATGACAGTACCCCCCACCCACTCACCGAGCGCCTCCTGGCGCACTCGAGGAGGAAACCTGGCGGCAACGGAGGAAATCATCGATCAGCGAACGGTCCAGCACGTCCCGAGAGGGAACCCAACTCCTCTCCTCAGGACCGTACCCCTCCCAATCCACTAGGTACTGATGACCACGGCCCCGAGGGCGCATGTCCAAAATCTTACGAACCCTGTAGATGGGTGCGCCCTCGACAAGGATGGGGGGGGGGAGGGACGAGCGGGGCGCGAAGAACGGGCTTAACACAGGAGACATGGAAGACCGGGTGAACGCGACGAAGATAGCGGGAGAAGAAGTCGCACTGCGACAGGATTAATGACCTGGGAAATACGGAACGGACCAATGAACCGCGGGGCCAACTTGCGAGAAGCTGTCTTAAGGGGAAGGTTCTGAGTGGAGAGCCATACTCTCTGACCGCAACAATATCTAGGACTCTTGGTCCTACGCTATTAGCGGCCCTCACAGTCTGCGCCCTATTACGGCAAAGTGCCGACCTGACCCCCTTCCAGGTGCGCTCGCAACGCTGGACAAAAGCCTGAGCGGAGGGGACGCAGGACTCGGCGAGCTGAGATGAGAACAGCGGAGGCTGGTACCCGAGGCTACACTGAAAAGGGGATAGACCGGTAGCAGACGAGGGAAGCGAGTTGTGGGCGTACTCTGCCCAGGGAGCTGTTCTGACCAAGACGCAGGGTTACGAAAAGAAAGACTGCGTAAAATGCGACCAACAGTCTGATTGGCCCGTTCGGACGGACCGTTAGACTGGGGATGAAAGCCGGACGAGAGACTGACGGAAGCCCCAATCAAACGGCAAAACTCCCTCCAAAATTGAGACGTGAACTGCGGGCCTCTGTCGGAAACGACGTCAGACGGAAGGCCATGAATTCGGAAAACATTCTCGATAATGATCTGAGCCGTCTCCTTAGCAGAAGGGAGCTTATCGAGAGGAATGAATGAACCGTAAGAATAACTGTCTTCCCCGCTGATGAAGGCAGTCCGGTGATAAAATCTAAAGCGATGTGAGACCACGGTCGAGAGGGAATGGGAAGCGGTCTGAGACGGCCGGCAGGAGGAGAGTTCCCAGATTTAGTCTGCGCGCAGACCGAACAAGCGGCGACAAATCGACGCGCGTCACGTTCCCGAGTGGGCCACCAGAAACGCTGGCGAATAGCGTACCCGAACGCCGGGGTGGCCGGCTAACTTGGCAGAGTGGGCCCACTGAAGAACGGCCGGACGAGTAGGAACGGGAACGAACAGAAGGTTCCTAGGACAAGCTGCGGCGACGGAGTGTGAGCGAGTGCTTGCTTTACCTGCCTCTCAATTCCCCAGACAGTCAACCCGACAACACGCCCGTCAGGGAGAATCCCCTCGGGGTCGGTGGAGACCTCAGAAGAACTGAAGAGACGAGATAAAGCATCAGGCTTGGTGTTTTTGAGCCCGGACGATAAGAAATAACAAACTCGAAACGAGCGAAAAACAGAGCCCAACGAGCCTGACGCGCATTAAGTCGTTTGGCTGAACGGATGTACTCAAGGTTCCTATGGTCAGTCCAAACGACAAAAGGAACGGTCGCCCCCTCCAACCACTGTCGCCATTCGCCTAGGGCTAAGCGGAAAGCAGTTCGCGATTACCAACATCATAGTTACGTTCTGACGGCGATAAGCGATGAGAGAAAACGCGCAAGGATGGACCTTGCCGTCAGAGAGAGAGCGCTGAGAAAGAATGGCTCCCACGCCCACCTCTGACGCGTCAACCTCAACAACAAACTGGCTAGAGATGTCAGGTGTAACAAGAATAGGAGCGGATGTAAAACGATTCTTAAGAAGATCAAAAGCTCCCTGGGCGGAAACGGACCACTTAAAGCACGTCTTAACAGAAGTGAGGGCTGTGAGGGGAGCTGCCACCTGACCGAAATTACGGATGAAACGACGATAGAAATTAGCGAAGCCCAGAAAGCGCTGCAGCTCGACGCGTGACTTAGGAACGGGCCAATCAATGACAGCCTGGACCTTAGCGGGATCCATCTTAATGCCCTCAGCGGAAATAACGGAACCGAGAAAAGGGACAGAGGCGGCATGAAAAATGCACTTCTCAGCCTTCACATAAAGACAGTTCTCCAAAAGGCGCTGGAGGACGCGTCGCACGTGCTGAACATGAATCGAGAGAGACGGAGAAAAAATCAGGATATCATCCATGTAAACGAAAACAAAAATGTTCAGCATGTCTCTCAGGACGTCGTTAACTAGTGCCTGAAAGACAGCTGGAGCGTTAACGAGGCCGAAAGGAAGAACCCGGTATTCAAAGTGCCCTAACGGAGTGTTAAACGCCGTCTTCCACTCGTCCCCCTCCCTGATGCGCACGAGATGGTAGGCGTTACGAAGGTCCAATTTGGTGAAAAACCTGGCTCCCTGCAGGATCTCGAAGGCTGAAGACATAAGAGGAAGCGGATAACGATTCTTAACTATTATGTCATTCAGCCCTCGATAATCCACGCATGGGCGCAGGGACCCGTCCTTCTTCTGAACAAAAAAAAACCCCGCTCCGGCGGGAGAGGAGGAGGAGACAATGGTACCGGCGTTGAGCGAAACCGACAAATAATCCTCGAGAGCCTTACGTTCGGGAGCCGACAGAGAGTATAATCTACCCCGGGGGAGTAGTTCCCGGAAGGAGATCAATACTACAGTCATACGACCGGTGTGGAGGGAGAGAAGTGGCCTTGAACGACTGAACACCGTGCGCAGATCGTGATACTCCTCCGGCACCCCTGTCAAATCGCCAGGCTCCTCCTGTGAAGTAGAGACAGAGGAAACAGGAGGGATAGCAGACATTAAACAGGTTACATGACAAGAAACATTCCAGGATAGGATAGTATTACTAGACCAATTAATAGAAGGGTTATGGCGCACTAGCCAGGGATGACCCAAAACAACAGGTGTAAAAGGTGAACGAAAAATTAAAAAAGAAATGGTTTCGCTATGATTACCAGAGACAGTGAGGGTTAAAGGCAGCGTCTCACGCTGAATCTTGGGGAGAGAACTACCATCTAAAGCGAACAAGGCCGTGGGCTCCCTAACTGTCTGAGAGGAATGTCATGTTCCCGAGCCCAGGTCTCGTCCATAAAACAGCCCTCCGCCCCAGAGTCTATCAAGGCACTGCAGGAAGCAGATGAACCGGGCCAGCGGAGATGGACCGGAAAAGTAGTGCGTGATCCAGAAGGAGAGGCCTGAGTAGTTGCGCTCACCAGTAGCCCTCCTCTTACTGATGAGCTCTGGCTTTTACTGGACATGAGGTGACAAAATGACCAGCGGAGCCGCAGTAGAGACAGGCGATTGGTGATTCTCCGTTCCTTCTCCTTGGCCGAGATGCGGATACCCCCAGCTGCATAGGCTCAGCATCCGAGCCGGCGGAGGAGGGTGGCAGTGATGCGGCAGGTGGCAGTGATGTGGAGAGGGGAGCAGCGGAGAACGCGAGCTCCTTTCCTCGAGCTCGGCGACGAAGATCAAACCGTCGCTCTATGCGAATAGCGAGAGCTATTAAGGAGTCCAGACTGGAAGGAACCTCCCGGGAGAGGATCTCGTCCTTAACCTCGACGAGGAGACCCTCCAGAAAACGAGCGAGCAAAGCCGGCTCGTTCCAGTCACTTGAGGCAGCGAGTGCGAAACTCAATAGAATAATCCGTTATGGATCGATTCCCCTGACATAGGGAAGACAGGGCCCTGGAAGCCTCCTCCCCAAAAACAGAACGGTCAAAAACCCGTATCATCTCCTCCTTAAAGTCTTGATACTGGTTAATACACTCAGCCCTCGCCTCCCAGACTGCCGTGCCCCACTCACGCGCCCGTCCGGTAAGGAGAGAAATGACGTAGGCGATGCGGGCTGCGCTCCTGGAGTAAGTGTTGGGCTGGAGAGAGAACACCACATCACACTGAGTGAGGAATGAGCGGCACTCAGTGGGCTCCCCAGAGTAACACGGCGGGTTGTTGATCCTGGGCTCCGGAGACTCGGAAACCCTGGAAGTGGGCGGTGGATCGAGGTGGAGTTGGTGAACCTGTCTTGTGAGGTCGGAGACTTGGACGGCCAGGGTCTCAACGGCATGTCGAGCAGCAGACAATTCCTCCTCGTGTCTGCCTAGCATCGCTCCCTGGATCTCGACGGCGGAGTGAAAAGGGTCCGGAGCCGCTGGGTCCATTCTTGGTCTGATTCTTCTGTTATGAACTTGAGTGAAGACCCAAAAGTGGTTTTAACAGAAAACAGAGTTCTTTAATGAAAAAACAGGAATGGCATAAATCCTCTTCCAACGTTGTCAGCGGAACAAAAAGAACGTTAGTATAGTGCAGGTGGCACCTGCCAGGCAGACTCCGACAGGACAGGACAAGGTGGAAGCAAACGAGACGACAGCTTGCTTCTGGCATCAAAAAACACAAACAAGAATCAGACACTGAAAGTAGCAGGAACAGAGAAAGAAATAGAGACCTAATCAGAGGGGGAAGAGAGAACAGGTGTGAAAGAGTGAATGAGCTAGTTAGAGGAGATGTAGAACAGCTGAAGAATGAGAGACAGAGAAGGTAACCTAAAAAGACCAGCAGAGAGAGAGAGTGAAGAGAAAGGACAGGAACAGACATAACAAGACATGACATGCCCACACATTTTCTATAGGATTGAGGTCAGGGCTTTGTGATAGCAACTCCAATACCTTGACTTTGTTGTCCTTAACCTCTCTGGCACCAGTGGAACGGTAGCGTCCCACCTCGACAACAGCCAGTGAAATTGCAGGGTGCCAAATTCAAAACAACAGAAATCACATAATTAAAATTCCTCAAACATACAATTATTTTACACCATTTTAAAGATTAACTTGTTGTAAATCCAGCCACACAAAAAGGCTTCACGACAAAAGCACACCAAACGATTGACAGGTCAGCACCTAGTCACAGAAAAACACAGCCATTTTTCCAGTCAAAGAGAGGAGTCACAAAAAGCAGAAATAGAGAGAGAATGAATCACTAACCTTTGATGATCTTCATCAGATGACACTCATAGGACTTCATGTTACACAATACATGCATGTTTTGTTTGATAAATTTCACATTTATATCCAAAATTCATAGTTTACATTGGCCCGTTATGTTCAGTAGTTCCAAAACATCCGGTGATTTTGCAGAGAGCCATATAAAAAATACTTATAATAAACATTGCTAAAAGATACAAGTGTTATGCATGGAATTTTAGATCCATTTCTCCTTAATACAACCGCTGTGTCAGATTTAAAAAAAAAACTTTACGGAAAAAGCACACCATGCAATAATCTGAGTACAAAGCTCAGACACAAAAACAAGCCATACAGATATCCGCCATGTTGTGGAGTCAACAGAAGTCAGAAATGGCATAAATATTCACTTACCTTTGCACTCCCAGGAATCCCAGTTCCACAATAAATGTTTCTTTTGTTCGATAAAGTCCATCATTTATGTCCAAATACCTCCTTTTTGTTCACGTGTTTAGCCCAGTAATCCACTAGGTCCACTAGGTCCAGACGAAAAGTCAAAAAGTTCCATTACAGTCCGTAGAAACATGTCAAATGATGTATAGAATCAATCTTTAGGATGTTTTTAACATAAATCTTCAATAATGTTTCAACCGGAGAATTCCTTTGTCTTCAGAAATGCAATGGAACGCAGGTCGGCTCTCTCGTGTGCGTGCGTGACCACTCTGGCAGAGCCCTTACTCAATCAGCTCTCATTTACCCCTCCTTCACAGTAGAAGCCTCAAACAAGGTTCTAAAGACTGTTGACATCTAGTGGAAGCCTTGGGAAGTGCAATATGACCCCATAGACACTGTATATTCGATAGGCAATGACTTGAAAAACTACAAACCTCAGATTTCCTGGTTGGATTTTTTTCTCAGGTTTTTGCCTGCCATATGAGTTCTGGAATCTATTTGCTAAAGTTAGCTGGCTTATCACTTGTTAGCCAGCAAAACAAAAAAGCAGACAGTCAGCTCTAGCAAACACCATGAAATGAGTTCACTGATTGCAGGCAGAGACAATATTTAGGGTGTTTTGCCCAAGGACACACACAGCACATGGGGGATTTTGAATTATATGAAGAAACAAAGGGGATAATCTGGTACCATTCATGTTTCATTCAACATAAGATTCCACCTAAAACAATGACATGAGCTCTGTCCCAATTAATCTCTGCTCAACTCCTCACTTCCTCTCTACTCGCATCATTCTTAAAACCCATTGGAGGAGGTCTGAGGTGAGGAACCTTGGGTCGTCTCCTCCAATGGGGTTTTAGGAGGCGAATGCTTAGACCTTGCATCCATAGCTCTGTCTATAAATTTGATAGTGGTGACATTTCTCCAGCCCCATCCCTCAGCTTTTTATGAAACAGAGGTGAGGAGAACGCTTTGTTATTGTTTCAACTGCTAATTGCCAATTGAAGGAACACATAAATGAGCATACACATATGTTTACATGACTATTGGGAGTGCGGTGCCATATTTTTTAGCTCCCAGGTTCAGCAGCAAAATAAATCAGCCAAGACCTCAGTCTGGTTCATCCTTGGGAGCAATTCCCAAATGCCTGAAGGTACCACATTCATCTGTACAAACAATAGTACCCAAGTATAAACACCATGGGACCACGCAGCCATCATACCGCTCAGGTAGGAGAGGCATTCTGTCTCCTAGAGATGAACATGCTTTGGTGCGAAAAGTGCAAATCAATCCCAGGACAACAGCAAAGGACCTTGTGAAGATGCTGGAGGAAACAGGTAAAAAAGTATCTATATCCACAGTAAAACGAGTCCCATAAGCTGAAAGGCCGCTCAGCAAGGAAGAAGCCACTGGCTCCAAAACCGCCATAAAAAAAGCCAGACTACGGTTTGCAACTGCACATGGGGACAAAGATCGTACTTTTGGTCTGATGAAACATAAATAGAACTGTTTAGCCATAATGACCATCGTTATGTTTGGAGGGAAAAGGGTGAGGCTTGCAAGCCGAAGAACACCATCCCAACCATGAAGCACGAGAGTGGCAGCATCATGTTGTGGGGGTGCTTTGCTGCAGGAGGGAGTGGTGCACTTCACAAAATAGTTGGCATCATGAGGATAGAAAATTATGTGGATATATTGAAGCAACATCTCAAGACAGGAAGTTAAAACTTGGTTGCAAATGGGTCTTCCAAATGGACAATGACGCCAAGCATACTTCCCAAGTGGTGGCAAAATGGCTTAACTTCTTTGCGGTAGGGGGCAGTATTTTCAGTATTTTCACGTCCGGATGAAAAGCGTGCCCAGAGTAAACTGCCTGCTACTCAGGCCCAGATGCTAGGATATGCATATTATTAGTAGATTTGGATAGAAAACACTCTGCAGTTTCTAAAACTGTTTGAATGATGTCTGTGAGTATAAAGAGAGACAATACAGCCGCATTAGGTTCATGTGCAAAGGATTAGCATTTCAATTGTTATAATTATCAACAGTGTAGCGTTGTCGTGACCGCTCTTTACGGTGGATTCCTGGGCATAACGCACCAAACTAACGGAGGTATTTGGATATAAAAAATATCTTTATTTTTTTTACTGCAGCGCCAGCTGTGCCACCAGAGACTCTGGATTCGCGCCCAGGCTCTGTCATAACCGGCCACGACCAGGAGGTCCGTGGGGCGACGCACAATTGGCATAGCGTCGTACGGGTTAGGGAGGGTTTGGCCGATAGGGATATCCTTGTTTCATCACACACCAGCGACTCCTGTGGAGGGCCGGGCGCAGTGCACGCTAACCAAGGTTGCCAGGTGCACTGTGTTTCCTCCGACACATTGGTGCGGCTGGCTTCCGGGTTGGATGCGCGTTGTGTTAAGAAGCAGTACTGCTTGGTTGGGTTGTGTATCGGAGGATGCATGACTTTCAACCTTCGTCTCTCCCAAGCCCGTACGGGAGTTGTAGCGATGAGACAAGATAGTAGCTACTAACAATTGAATACCATGAAATTGGGGAGAAAAAGGGGGTAAAAATTAAAAAAATATATCTTATATATATATCTTCATGGAACAAAAGGAACATTTGTTGTCTAACTGGGAGTCTTGTGAGTGAAAACATCCGAAGATCATCAAAGGTAAACGATTAATTTGATTGCTTTTCTGATTTTCGTGACCAAGCGATCGATAAACTTACACAAACTTACGCTTGTATTGCTTTTGCTGTAAAGCATAACTTCAAAATCTGAGACGACAGGTGGATTAATAACAAAAGGCTGAGCTGTGTTTTGCAATATTGCACTTGTGATTTCATGAAGATGAATATTTTCTAGTAATATTATTTGACTGTGGCACTATGCTATTCAGCGTTGCTGATGACAATTATCCCGGATCCGGTATGGGTGGTTCAGAGAGGTTAATGCAAAGTAATTTCTTAAAAATCATACAATGGATTTTTGTTTCAGATTCCGTCTCTCACAGTTGAAGTGGACCGATGATAAAAATTACAGACCTCTACATGCTTTGCAATTAGGAATACCTGCAAAATCGGTTGTGTATCAAATACTTGTTCTCCCCACTGTATACGCAATCAAGACATCTTCATTTATATTATTTAAATAATTTAGAACATTTCTATAATGTTTATTTCACTTTGAAAGGGTGGAGCAGGTTGTGTAGATAAGTAGGAAATAAAATATAATTTAATCCCTTTTTAGATTAAATTTTAAGGCAGCAAAATGTGAAAACTGTGCCAGGGGTGTGCATTCGGAAAGTATTCAGACTCTTTGACTTTTTCCACATTTTGTTACGTTACAGCCTTATTCTAAAATGGATTTAAAATAAAAAAATCTACACACAATACCTTATAATGACAAAGCAAAAACAGAGCAAAACGTGTACATAAGTATTCAGACCCTTTACTCAGTACATTGTTGAAGCAACTTTGGCAGTGTAATGACTCTCTCGTTGGTGAGAATCAAAGGCACCAGATCAGCTAGGCCCATGGCCGACAGATAAGCAGGGGGGTTATCCATGTATTATAACTTAACGACCGGACGAAAATACCTTGCAGAAACCCTCCCTTTGGCTCGTCAGTTTGTATATTGCTGAATCAACACTTAGGTTAGGGTTCGTGCAGATTTATGAAGTCAACGATGTTCAGAATGAGACTGATATGAGGAAATGATTGATTGATGACTGGTATGATATCGATATATTCTTGAGTTAATCCTGGAAACGTTTGCCATGGTGCCCCAAATTCCTGTTGAGTTAATTGTTACATGATGAATTTAATAGTGTAGTAATTAAACATAGTAGGTAAATAATCAATGAATAGCAGTCATCACATGAATGATAGTCACATCATGACAGCAGCGATTACAGCCTTAAGTCTTATTTGGTATGACGCTACAAGCCTGGCACACCTATATTTGGGGAGTTCCTCCCATTCTTCTCTGCAGATCCTCTCCAGCTCTGCCAAGTTGGATGGGAAGAGAACCCAAAAAACATTGAAAAGGACACAAAGGATAATCTATTCCCCCTCTTCCCTCTCCTCCCCCTGGCATGGCTCTCACCTTCCTCCCTCTGCCCCTACAGGCCTCACCATCACCCCCTTGAGGCCTCCCCCAGCAGTGCTGAACGTGGTGGGGCATGGGACGGACCATGTGAGGGGGGTTAGTGGCACTCTCAGTAGTGAGCTAAATGTGAGCAATGAGGCCCTTGTGGCCCTCAGTGGTCGATGTGCAGGTGTGGATGGAGCTGGGGCTGCATGCCAACTACCTTATATGGCAGGCACACTTGAGAGGAGAAGTTTCAGTAGTGGTTGAGGGCACGGAAGGGGGCAAGGTCACTGTAAACCTGGACAACAACATGGCCATCGTCGAGAGAACAGGTCGTACCTATGAGATGAAGCAAGTGGAGAGTGCAAGTACGGATTGATATGTTTTTATTGTTGTTAAAATTCAGGCTTATTTTTATTACATTTTACATTCTCCAGCCACTAGGGAGCCCCTGACAAAAAGTAATAATAAATGTTATTATTATTATTTTAATTGTGTTTTTGTGTGTTTTTTACTCAGTCAGGGTCTCAAATTACTGTTGAAAGTTAGAATCGTAAAATATAGAAGGTGCAAGTTCGAAATTTGATCGTGCATCAGCAGTTACTCTTGTTTTGTCAGTCACTGAAAGTCATTCAATTAGCACATTTTTGGATTGGTAAGTTAGTTTAGACGGTTATCTAAACATGTTGCAATCTTTAACACCTGTTTAGAATTTTAAACATCAACCTATAGTCTTGTTCATGCCGTAAACTCTACTTATATTTGTTACGTGGTTCTTCCGTTGAAGGAGAGGCGGACCAATACGCAGCGTGGTTGAAGTTCATGGTTTTTTAATAAAAGAAACTATACATGAATAGACTAACAAAACCAAGAAATGTGGAAAACCAAACCAGCCCTATCTGGTGCAGGTACAGAGACAGGAACAATCACCCACAAACCCCAACACCAAACAGGCTACCTAAATATGGTTCCCAATCAGAGACAATGACTAACACCTGCCTCTGATTGAGAACCATATCAGGCCAAACACAGAAACAGACAAACTAGACACGCAACATAGAATGCCCACTCAGATCACACCCTGACCAAACAAAACATAGAAACATACAAAGCAAACTATGGTCAGGGTGTGACAATACTCCTGTGTCTGATGTGTTATTAGAATTGCCATTGTACTGGGATGATATGACTGTTGGTGAAAAGCTGAAGAAACTGCAGCTCTTGCCTAACTAACCAGAGTACCAGAGAGTTACACAGGGATTCCAAAGCACCACAGCAGAACAACAATTCATCATCCAAAATGTAAGCGACAAACACCCTGACATACAACAACACACACAAACAGCTGCTTGCTGGGTGTATATTTGATACTATAAATGAAGATAGAAGATACCAATTCAGTAGATAGAAGATAGTAAATTAAGATAGAAGATACCAATAGTTTACTATTGTATACTGTTGTGTTTAAAGGGATACTGGGATTTATGCAATGAAGCCCTTTATCTACTTCCCCATCGTCAGATGAACTCATGGATACCATTTGTATGTCTCTGCACCCAGTATGAAGAAAGTTGGAGGTAGTTTCATGAGCCAGTGTTAAGTAGTGTTAGCACAATGACTGGAAGTCTATGGTATCTCCTAGCATACTAGCATTTACCATAGACTTCCAGTCATTGAGCTAATACTAGCTAGCAATTGCGCTAACGCTAGTTAGCAACTTCCTTCAAACTGCATGCAGAAGACATAAGAATGGTATCCACAAGTTAATCTGACTCTGGGGATGTAAATAAAGGGCTTCATTGCCAATATCCTGAAGTATTCATTTAAGGTGTTGATCTGGTCTGGAAACATTGTCTC
This sequence comes from Oncorhynchus masou masou, assembly GCF_036934945.1. Classification (NCBI taxonomy): domain Eukaryota; kingdom Metazoa; phylum Chordata; class Actinopteri; order Salmoniformes; family Salmonidae; genus Oncorhynchus; species Oncorhynchus masou. The sequence goes on from NC_088238.1 coordinate 41,621,074, forward strand.
TTTGTCAGATCGAGCGTGTGCAAAATGTATTTCTGTGGCAGGCATACGCATTGAGTGAACTCCGGGCCAAGAGATGACCAGGTGAGATGGAGAAAAGAAACTACCACGGGACAGCAGCAACCACCTGTGATGCCAATGAAAGGAATTAATTCAACAGGAGACTCGCTAATTAGTGGTATTGCTATTACAATACATTATTTTTTACAATGACATGAGCAGTGTGTTGGTTATGGTGATGAACAGAGTAATGTCTGTTTTTTTAAATAATTTATAGCACAAGGTTTACATTTTATATTGACCTTTATTAATTTATTAACAGACTCTGGCTCAACACTTTTTCTTGCTTTGTTTAGCAGCAACATATGGACTGGGTGTGTATTTGTCTGTGAATGCAAGCTATTCAGCCAATCCCACATACCCCTACTGATGGTGCTGGCCACAGTTGTATGTATGTGGCACGTGTCCTGAGATATCCAGGGCGCTATACCCTGGGTTACTCCACCATAAAGTTTACCCCTCCTCGCTCCACCACAGACCCCACTGACTGCTATGACAGTCTAGTGAACAACTAGCAGACATGATGACCAAACCAGAGTATCTCATCATGTTCAGCTAATAGTGACCCTTTATTATCATTTATAAACATTTGTAAGCATTTTTAGAGGCCTAGTTATAAACAAGTGTTCCCATGTGCCTAATTGTATGTGAGTATAATTCTCACTTCTATTGTTATCATCAGCTGTCAAAATCATTATCATCAGTGCTTTCAGAAAGCATTGACTTTTTTATACACTTTGTTGTGTTAGAAAGTGGGATTAAAATTTACATTTACATTTAAGATGTACTTAATTGTCATTTTTTGTCAACAAGCTACACAAAACTTTAATGTCAAATTGAAAGAAAAATGCTAATATTTTTAAAAATTATAAATGGAAAATAAAACAATCTTGATTAGAGAAGTATTCAACTCCCTGAGTCAATGCATATTAAAATCACATTTGGCAACGATTACCGTCTTTCTGAATAAAGCTTTGCACACCTGGATTGTACAATTAATTGTCCACTATTCTTTAAACAATGCTCCAAGCTCTATCAAGTTGGTTGTTGAACATTTTTAAAGTGCCAATATATAACTTTTTTGGGCGAACCGACCAAATTCAAATACAAGAGTTATAGATCGATCATTCGACTTTAAAGCAAGTCTAAGAAGCGGCAGATCTGTTCTATGTGTGCTATTTCTATGCTTACCCTTCTTAATGTTTGTTTTTGCGTCTTTTACTTTCGGTTTTGTACACCAGCTTCAAACAGCTGAAACAAACAAAAAAATTGGTTATGAAAATATTTTTCACAGTGGTTTAGATGGTACAATGATTCTCTATACGAGCACATGTTTTCACATAAACTTAAATTAGGCAAACTATTAGAGTTTTAGCAACCAGGAAATGGCAGAGTTATTTCTGCATAGCGCAACTTTAAGCCTTGCCATAACTGTTCAAGACGATTTAAGTCAAAACTTCAACTAGGCCACTCAGGAGCATTTATTGTCATCTTGGTGAGCAACTCCAGTGTATATTTGGCCTTGTGTTTTAGGTTATTGTCCTGCTGAAAGGTGAATTTGTCTCCCCGTGTCTGTTGGAAAGCATACGCAACATAATTTTCCCAGAGGACTTTAACTGTGCTTAACTGTCCTCTTATGGACTTAACTGTCCATAATTATTATTTTTAACTCCCTAGTCTTTGCCAATGACAAGCATAACCATAACATGATGCATGTTTGAAAACATGAAGAGCTTGTACTAAGTGATGTGTGTTGGATTTTCCCCAAACATAACGCTTTGTATTCAGGACAAAAAGTTCATTTCTTTGACACATTTTTTACAGTATAACTTCAGTGCCTTACGGACACATCAAATAAATGTTTATTTGTCACATGCGCCGAATACAACATGTGTAGACCTAACAGTGAAATGCTTACTTACAAGCCAAAAAAGAAAATAATTAAAGAGCAGCAGTAAAATACCAATAGAAGGTTATGCACAGGGGAACCAGTTAGTCGATGTAATGGAGGTAATATGTACACGAAGGTAGAGTTATTAAAGTGACTATACATAGATAATAAACAGAGAGCAGCAGCAGAGGGAGGGGGGGGCAATGCAAATTGTCTGGGTAGCCATTTGATTAGATGTTCAGGAGTCTTATGGCTTGGGGGTAGAAGCTGCTTAGAAGCCTCTTGGACCTAAACTTGGCACTCCGGTACCGCTTGCCATGCTGTAGCAGAGAGAACCGTCTATGCCTAGTGTGGCTGGAGTCTGACAATTGTTAGGGTCTTCCTCTGACATGCCATACCAGGCAGTTGCCATACCAAGCAGTGACGCAACCAGTCAGGATGCTCTCGATGGTGCAGCTGTAGAACCTTTTGAGGATCTGAGGACCCATGCCAAATATTTTCAGTCTCCTGAGGGGAATAGGTTTTGTCGTGCCCTCTTCACGACTGCCTTGGTGTCATCGCTTGGACCATGTAGTTGGTTGGTGATGTGAAAACCAAGGAACTAGTAGCACTCAACCTGCTCCACTACAGCCCCGTCGATGTGAATGGGGGCGTGCTCGGTCCTCCTTTTCTTGTAGTCCACAATCATCTCCTTTGTCTTGATCATGTTGAGGGAGAGGTTGTTGTCCTGGCACCACACGGTCAGGTCTCTGACCTCCTCCCTATAGGCTGTCTCGTGGTTTTTGGTTGATCAGGCCTACCACTGTTGTGTCATCATCGTATTTAATGGTGTTTTTGGAGTCGTGTCTGGCCATGCAGTCATGAGTGAGCAGGGAGTACAGGAGGGTACTGAGTACTCACCCTGAGGGACCCCTGTGTTGAGGATCAGCGTGGCAGATGTGTTGTTACCTAACCTCTCCACCTGGGGGTGGCCCGTCAGGATGTCCAGGATCCAGTTGCAGAGGGAGGATAAGTCCCAGGGTCAATAGCTTAGTGATGAGCTTTGAGGGCACTATGTTGTTGAACGCTGAGCTGTAGTCAATGAATAGTATTCTCACATAGGTGTTCCTTTTGTCCAGGTGTGAAAGGGCAGTGTGGAGTGCAATAGACATTGCATCATCTGTGGATCTGTTGGTATGCAAATTGTAGTGGGTCTAGGGTTTCTGGGATAATGGCGTTGATGTGAGCCATGACCAGCCTTTCAAATCATTTCATGGCTACAGACATGAGTGCTACGGGTCGGTAGGCATTTAGGCAGGTTACCTTAGTGTTCTTGGGCACAGGGACTAAGGTGGTCTGCTCGAAACATGTTAGTATTACAGACAGAAATGTAAGTGAAGACATTTGCTAGTTGGTCATCGCATACTCTATTTTACATAGGCTGGTCATCTAGGTTTGTGCCTGTATAATTTCAATCACCATGAAGAAAAACAATGCACAATATGATAATTCAGTACATCGAGACATCAAGTGGTTTGTGATTATGCGATGTGATGATGTGGCGTAGAGCATGGTGCTTGCAATACTAGGGCTGTGGGTTCAATTCCAAAGGGTGACCAGTATGAAGAAAATGTATGCACTCACTACTTACTGTAAGTTGCTTTGGATATACGTTTCTACTGAAAAGGAATGACTAGACCATTTCAGTTTCCCCATAGAAATGAATAGTCCATTTCAGTTTCCCCATAGAAATGAATAGTCCATTTCAGTTTTCACATAGAAATAAGTCCATTTTGCATAGAAATGAAAGTATTTCCCCATAGAAATGAATAGTCCAAACATAGGAAAAACATAGAAATGAATAGTCCATTTCAGTTTCCCCATAGAAAGAATATCCATTTTAGAAATAAGTTAAAAGTATTTCAAGAAACTGGAAAACATATTCAAGTATTTTTATATTCCACAAGTATATTCAGATAATCTTTTATGTACAGATACTTATCAGACTTAAAACTTCTCTAGGGTAGGGGGCAGCATTTGGAATTTTGGATGAAAAGCATGCCCAAATTCAACTGCCTGCTACTCATCCCCAGATTAAAATATATGCATATTATTAGTATATTTGGATAGAAAACACTGAAGTTTCTAAAACTGTTTGAATCATGTCTGTGAGTATAACCAAACTTATGTAGCAGGCGTAACCCTGTGGACAAACCATTCAGATTTGTTTTGTTGAGGTCACTCTCTTTTCAATGGGTTTTCATTGGGAAACCAGATTTCTAAGGGACTTGCTTGCAGTTCCTACCGCTTCCCTGAATGTCACCTGTCTTTAGAAATTGGTTGAGGTTTTTCCTTTGTGTAATGAAGAAGTACGGCCATCTTGAATGAGGGTCACTTGAAGTGTACTGTTTGATAGATGCGCGTGACCAGAAAAGTAGCGTCAGTTTGTTTTCTTTTTGTATTAAACACAGATCATCCCGTCTTCAATTTGATCGATTATTTACTTTAAAAAATACCTAAAGTTGTATTACAAAAGTAGTTTGAAATGTTTGGGCAATGTTTACAGGTAACTTTTGAGATATTTTGTGGTGACGTTGCGCAAGTTGGAACTGGTGTTTTTCTGGATCAAACTCGCCGAATAAATGGACATTTTAGATATATATGGACGGAATTAATCGAACAAAAGGACCATTTGTGATGTTTATGGGACATATTGGAGTGCCAACAAAATAAGCTCGTCAAAGGTAAAGCATGATTTATATTTTTATTTCTGCTTTTTGTGTCGCACCTGCAGGGTTGAAATATGTTCTCTCACTTTGTATACTGAGGTTCTACCCTCAGATAATAGCATTGTTTGCTTTCTCAGAAAAGCCTTTTTGAAATCTGACATGTTGGCTGGATTCACAACACGTGTACCTTTAATTTGGTATCTTACATGTGTGATTTCATGAAAGTTTGTTTTTATAGTATTTTATTTGAATTTGGCGCTCTGCATTTCCCCTGGCTATTGGCCAGGTGGGACGATTGTGTCTTTACTAGTCCTGTATTATCAGGCCGATATAAACATCTTCAAAACAGAATATATATATATATATATATTCTGCATCAGGGTTTTATCTCATGACAGAGGAAAATGTGACATTGTGCTGTCTGCTTCACATAGGAAAGAGCAGGAAGCCACTGAAGGAGCAGTAGTCATATCGCCCATCGATGAAGACCCATGTTTTGATCCAGTGGCGCATGTAGACCACTTCGCCCTTCTCCAACTGCAGTGTGACTCCATTGGACGCATGGTCATTCTGTTCTCCACTGGATTGGTATTCGTACACAGACATCATCCTTTGGCCATCCTTGAATATGCTCAGACCCATGTCATGGCCTGCAAAGCCATTTCCAGAAAATCTGAAGTAGTAGACCCCTCTCACTGGCGCTGTGAAGACACCTGAGGCATAGAAGGAGTCGATAAATAGTGGTAGCATTTAGCCATTGCTACTAGAGGCTTAAATCAGGTGGACCAGTCGTACGCACAAAGGAACCTTAATGGTGCAGGCTTTTGTTCTAGCCAAGCAGTAACACACCCGATTCGACTAATCAAAAGTACTTGTTGAAAATAATTGATTAGTTGAATGAGATGTGTCATGACTGGCTGGGGGAAAAGCCTGCACCTCACTGGCCCTTTTCGACCATCCCTGCTATAAATAATGATGTAGATACAGTATGTTCAGTGCGAGACCTGTGATTGGGTTGTATGCACTGCCAATGTTGGTCAGGACTTTTCCGAAAATGAGATCAGTCTCTGCGTCGATGGGCCCGTGGTGTTTACTTTCTGACGACAGCAAGGCTGCTGAGAAGGCTACCTTGGGTTGTTCTGCCAGCAAAGATAGTAGCATCAACAACAACAACATCAATCAACAACAACACAGCAATGAGAACATCATCATCTCTAACAACGGGCAAGTTCTTTTTGCATGGCTTGGTGCCCCAGGTGGGTGGAGATTTCACTTTAGGACTAATGGAATGGTCTAAAATGAGCAAACTCCGCCCACCCGATGCAAAACAAACTCGCGCATTGGTAGAAAAAAAGGAGTAAGGGGAGGAGCAAGAAGATGACTTTCTTATTTGTGAGCATTATTGACCTGTTAAGCATTGGGTAACACTTTATATACACATTTATATACACTTATATACATTTATATACGTTGACCTGTAAAGTTTTGGGTAACACTTTATATGCATTTTCATGATAATAAGCTAATCCTGAGGACCTGAGCCCTAGGATCATGTCTCTGGACTACATGGCCTGATGACTCCTGGCTGTCCCCAGTCCACTTGGTTGTGCTGCTGCTCCAGTTTCAACTGTTCTGCCTGCAGCTAGGGAACCCTGACCTTTTCACTGAACGTGCTGTTTTCAACTCTCTCGCTCTCTCTACCGCACCCGCTGTCTCGACATCTGAATGCTCGGCTATGAAAAGCCAACTGACATTTACTCCTGAGGTACGGACCTGTTGCACCCTCTATAACCACTGATAATTATTTGACCCTGCTGGTCATCTATGATCATTTGAACATCTTGAAGAACAATCTGGCCTTAAATGGCCATGTACTCTTATAATCTCCACCCGGCACAGCCAGAAGAGGACTGGCCATCCCTCAGAGCCTCTAGGTTTCATCCTAAATTCCTGCCTTTCTAGGGATTTTAGGCTGGGTTTCTGTATTGCACTTTGATGACATCTGCTGATGTAAAAAGGGCTTTAGAAATAAATTGGATTGATTTGATTGAGTACATGTTTATAAATGCTTTAGAAATGTCTGCTTATTAATTTATATTTACAATTTACTGTACCTTCTCTCTCTTTATTCAGCTTATCCACCATAGCTCTCTGCTCTTTCAGGTCTGCCTCTGCTGTATGGAGCTTAGTACTCAGCTCTCCCACCAAAGACCTAAGCTCCTTCAGTTCAGTGTAGATGTTCACCACAGAGCCCAAGACCTCCTCTTCTTGAGCCAGACACACGTAGCCCAGCAAGACCAGCCAGCCAGTAGCCGTCCTCTTCATCATCATTATCCTCTCGGGAGAGACAGAGTGGAGTAGGTCTCAGCGTTTCCTTAGTAATCTTATTCGCTATGATCTAAGAGGGAAAGCCAACCCTTGCTCAGTACTCCTACTCTGAGAAGCTTTGTAAATACTGAGTGAATAGGGCTACAGTTGATCATTAATGCCAGACACATGGATATTGGTGCTCATTGGCTGGCTGGCTTGAACTTGCTCTTTTGCTCTCGCTGTCTCTCTCTCTCCTATTGGACTTTAATTTGTTTCCAAATTCAGGCTTTTCCAAATTCTGTTCATGATTTCATCACTGTAAGAACGAGTTTAAGAACTAGTAAATGCCTACAATTACATAAGCAGAATAATATTACAGTGTACAGTATTTCATTCTGAACGCAAATCAGGCTATTTGTAAGGTCATAAGTTATTTAATAATATCAACACACATGTATACATTTTTCAGTCAAAAAATGATATCAATGATACGGAATTAGACTAATGTAGATTAATGGCAGCCAAGCTCCTTCTCTGTGTTGTTGTGTTGTATAGTCATAACAAGGGTTGGGATCAATTCCACAAATTCCAATTCTATTCCAAGGATGATTTTCTTCTTCAATGTCAATTAAATTCCAGTTCAGACAGCCTAAATTCCAAATCAATAGCAATTACGTTTTCTGAAAACTGCTGCAATATCAATTAAATTCCAAGTAAATTCTCCACTTCCTGCTTGATTTCCAGAATCTAATTTGGAATTATAAATTACATTGGACCCCAACCTCTATCTCACCCTCTAAAGTTCCCTTTCTGAATGTCTTAAGTGGTTAGGCAGGCAAAGCAGACAGGCTCGTGTTGTGTCCGGGCATCTTGCCCAAATTCTCCCAATGTTGGGTAATGAGTTCATAACAGTTAAGATTTTATGGGCTGACAATGTAAGAAAAAAAACTAAATACTGCAAAGTTTCCTAAGGACTAGAAGCGAGGCGTTCATCTCTGTCAACACCATCTGGCAGGGAACATAGTACTGAGAGAGGTGAGCTTGGACAATCTAATCTATCAATAAGAGATGAAAATATATATTTTTAAATTAATAATTAACAAAAGCCCCTGTTGAGGGTACTCCTTGAGCAAGGTTTTCCTTAAGAGGGCCACAGCTGAGGTAACTAGCAGGACTGAGTTGAGTTGATAAGAGTATTCTTAAGTGAGGTATCCTTGGACATAATTGTTAATTAGCCAGTTGCGGGCAACCAAAAGTCCAGATCCGTGGTACTGGGTTGATTATAGTAGGACTGTTGAGGTCAATGTGTAAAACGAGGGACTAGAACACAGGTGATGCATTGTGAGGCCCTCTGGCTTGGTGAAGTTAAATTCTAATTATACTTATTGGTATTGGGCGAAACATATACACAATCGCAAATATCACTCAATTGGGGGGCAATTGGTCCAAAACATATTGCAAGTGGACAATGGCAAATGTCGGGTGTAATTAACCAAAAATCCCAAAGGGGGCAAGCGCGCTCCATCGCAGGATTCTATATGGGAAATGGTCAGAAAGTCAGGTCTCAAGGGTGAAATCTTCAAAATCTGATTTTTTTCCAAAAATGTTAAACCTCGTAAATGGTGCATTTTGGACACACTCCAACATTTTTTTTGTCAATTATACATATGTAGAGACTGTATGTACATAGATTGTATGCTAGTTTGTCCATAAGGCATATGTTTTGTCCATTTGACATATATGATCATAGCAAGTCAGTTACTGGCCCAATGCTCGAACCACTAGGCTGCCTGCTGCCCCCAAGTGACATATATAAGTATTGAAAGTACTAAATCAGGATTTTATGTCCATTTGCCATATATGCCCAGTAGCAAGTCGGCTTCCGAACCCAAAAGTAAGTAAACCATGTCCAAATGGCGTAGGAAATGTCCAAATGGCATACATAAGCATTGAAAGTACTACATCAGGATGTTATGTCCTTTGCCATACATATATGATCATAGGAAGTTGGCTTCCAAACCCAAAAGTCAGTGAACCATGTGCAAATAGCATATATAATGTTGAGATGACCTATATACTTACCAGATGAGATATATCACTATGTTAAGCCCTGAATCAACCTAGAAGGTCTATTTGTCAAGTTTGATCATAGGAAGTCATAAGAAGTAAGAATTTCTCTTTGATGCTGATTCAACATGTCCATTTCGTAATGGGAAGTCCTTATGAATATACATTGACAATGGACACGGTCAACTTGCAGAAGAGCATGTTCACACTGACAATATAGCATATGTGTAATGGACACTGTCCAATTGCTATATATTAGCAATGGAAACTGTCCAACCGCAGTATAACATGTTAAGACTGGCAATGTATTATGTGTATTGAACACTATCCATTTAAAATACATTAGTGGGCATTTACCATCACGAATTAGACATGCTGTTATATATTGCTGAAATGCCCAATTGTCTGGCTTGTTGAACTCGAGATGCCCTAGCAGTGATACTGGTTCCTCTCCCTCGCTCGTTGGTGTTCATTTAAGCAAGTTAATTTGGTGATGGCAAATCCCTCATTAAATACATTTGAAATGTACAAATGTAAACTGTCCATTTACAATGTATAACAATGGGCATTTAACCTTCACGAATTGGACATGCTCTAATATACTGCTGAAATGCCCAATCGTCTGGCTTGTTGAACTCAGGATGGCATAGCAGTGATAGTGGTTCCTCTCCATCGCTCGTTGATGTTGATTTCAGCCTGTCCATTTGGTGATGGTAAATCACAAGTTGTCTGCCACAGTTCCTTGCCTGCTAACAGTCCCTCTTTCTTATGGACAAACGTTATTTATCATTATACAGAGACAGGGTAGAATTCTGTTAGTTATAGTTCTATGTTAAATGTAGAACTATAATTTAGTAATTATTCATAAAATTCATACACTAGCTAGCAAGCTTCTGTGTTCACAGCGGCACAAGGATTCAAAACATGCTTTGTTGCGTATTTTTGTGGGACTTTAAAAAAATGACTGGAACATAAAAAACGTTAATATCCAGCCCCATGCATTTAAAATAACGGTTCTGTTCCAGAACACTATGACTCACTTTCATTCCCGGTTCCGTTTCTGTTCCCTGACAAATGTAGTGTAGTCTTATGGGATTTATAGTGATGTGTCATTGTCTTAAGTGGTTGGGTAGGTGCAGCAAACAGGCTCGTATGTCAGTGTTGGGTCCTGGCATCTCGCCCATATTCTCCCAAAATTGGATGGTGGGATCATAACGATGAACCAGTCTGGTCTCCCTGTAGTCCTCTTGGCAGTATCCTCCCAGCACATAGAGCATCTCCTCCAGAACCACAGAGGCTGCTCCAACATGGGGGACGGCCAGGGGTGTGAGAGCACTCCAAATGTCACTAACCGAGTCATAGACCTCACAGGCCAGCTGGTCGATAGACGTCATGTTTTCATCAACAGTGACACCTCCTGCCACGTAAAGATTGCCGTTTAAAGTCTCCATGCAGTGACGGGCCCGAGGTTGGCTCATCTCGGCCAGGTAGGTGGTTCCCCTCTCAGGGTGGTACAGAAACATGGATACTCGACACTGGTGTCTGCAGTCCAACCCCCCTGAGATGAAAATCTTTCCATTCAACATTGTGGCAGCATGGCAGCTCAATGTCATATCCAAGGGTCGCGAAAAGCTAACAGGGAAGGCCAAAGTTGGTAATGATAGCAACAAAGAAACAACGTTTTACTTAAATCTCCAATGGAACATTAACTACTGCAAGCAATTCTGTGTTACCATTCTCTTTTGAGTTACCAAAAAAAACCTACCTCCAGGAATCTGTGTTTGGACAGTAGCGCTCCACACTATCCAGGTTAGTTTCTGGATCAATGTCCCCTCCAATGGCATATATCATCCTGTCCAGCACAACCATGGAAAAGTTGCACCTTGTCTTATGCAAGTCAGCCAACCTCTCCCAGAGGTTCTGAAGCGGATCATATCTGAAAGACAATAAAGAATGAGAGATGAAGGAAGAAAATCATGTAAAAACATAAATATATAAATTATGTCATACCTAAAAGACTCATTGGTTAGTAGATACAAACCCAAAGCGTCTTATCTCACCTGTAGGTCGAGTTGAAAACGTCAAGTGTGCCTTCATAACTCTGTCCCCCGACCACGTACAACTTCCCTGTGAGTACCGCCACCTCGTGACTTAGCCTTGGTGGCTTTGGCATCTCTCCAAGCAACCTCCATTCCACATTCTTTACAATGCCTGTGTAGTTCCTCAGAGAGTTTCCGAACCACAGTTCTCGGCTGGGAGATCGGCGGCTAAAGTCGGCAGAGATCTGATCTCCACCCACCAAGACTAGACTGTCCTTTGGCAAGTAAACCCTGCACAGGGTTCGAGGTGCAACGTGATGGGAGTGAAAGTCCTCCAGTATAGTCAGGTAGAGACCTTCCGTGTTGCGTTCAGACCACAGTTTTGTGGTTTTAACTTCATTGAACTCCTTGATGTTCATGAGGGGAAAGTGGACTTTCTTCATCAGCTCTTTGGTGAGTTTAAGCCTTTTGCTGGGACACGCCTCGATCCAAGCCACCACAGCCTTGAAGACGACAAGCTCAGAGGGCACAAAGAGGGAATCGCTTTTCAGATATCTTCTAAGCTTCTTGGCTGGCAGGTCTTGAAATTTAGGGGTGGCTGCCACGTTTTGGAAGTGTCTCAGGACAAAACTGTTTGCCACTTCGAGGAGTTCCGGCATCCCATAAGCCTCAGCGAAGGAGGCCACGTCCAGGCAGGAGTGAGCATCGATTTCCTGTTCCAGGAAGTTGAGGCACAGCGAGAGGGCGGGCTGGAACTGGAGCTGGAGGGCGGTGCAGGTAATCTCAAAGACACACCCCCAGCTGATGGGGAGGGACCCACTGTAGGAGCAGCCAATCATGGCCTCCAGCTCAGCAGCCTCCAGGAAGGGAAGGGCCACACAGGGCTGCTGGGATTCCTTCATCCCGCTGGTGAACATTCCCCGGAAGAAGTCACTACTGGCAGCCATGAGCACTTTGTGGACTTGGAGGAGACAGGAGAGAGAAGAGGAAATGGATTATTGATGTTATCATCCTTATTATAATCAGGTAGCTCATAAATAGACTACTTCCCCATCTGGTTTATCATGACTCTTCTGAACTCAGATTTAAGACAGAAAGTAGGAATATTTGAAGTTAACATAATTTTATTTTGTTGATCCCGGACTAGTCCCCAACAATTATTACAAAAATATAAACACAATTTATGTTTCATTTATATATTTTCTCATTATAACATCATGTTGTTATATATTAATATATTAGTAATATTAATATATTATATATCATCCTATTATTATTTTAAATCATATTATTATATGCTAAAAATCAATATTATTACCATTATAAGCATGCATGGGTTATTTGGCTTGATCTCGGACGCTCCCACCTAAAAATAAATGAATTGTCTTCTCTATCATTGTACAGTACATAGTCATGATATATTTTGACACCAGTTTACTAACCATGGAATGATGTCCCATCAACCTCCAGCTCCACATCACAGCCCACTCCCTCTTTCCACAGCTGTCTGATTGACTGAAGAGTGAGCTTCATCTGTTCTTCAGCAGATACCTTCTTTTCCTCAGTCCTCTTCTCTACTCCCTTCTTCATCTTCCCCTCCTCTTCCCTGCAGAGTTCTAGAACTCTGGGGACCCCTAGTGTTTTAGCTGCAGTCTGTATCTGGGCCAGTGAATCTCTGTTCAGAGCTGATATGGCACCAGTGTAGGCAAACTCGGTCACCCCTGCCAGCCCTACACACCTCACCTCAGAACCCAGACTGATGAATATCTCTGTCTGTAAGTTCATATCAAAATCTCTCCTCTCCCTCATCTTCTCCATCTCTTCGTCCCACATGGGCAGCCTCTGGTGTGTTAGGGAGTGATGTACCAGGGAGCTGACAGCAGCCAGGACAAGGGAGTGTGCGTGGAGACGCTGTCCATTCTCAGTGCTCAGAGTCAGGTCAGTGAGGAGAGACGAGTCCCTGAGCTGCTCCAGGGCTTTGAACGTTTCTCTGGCATGTGAGTCTCTGCTGTATACCCTTGTTGTATCCACATCATCTATCACCCCTTTCTGCTCTCCATCAACTGCCCGCTCTTCTTTCACTTCTTTCACTTCTTGAACCTTATAATCCTCTTTTTCAGCTAGCCCTCTCTCTAGAGCTATCTTACTGCACTGACTCCCTTGCATGCCCTTTTCCCTCTCGATCTGCCTCTATATTGTGTCCTTCCCCCGTCAATTCTTTATCTTGTCTCCATAGAGTCTCCAAGCCCCCTTGGAAGCTTGATCCAGCTAAAGCCATCGCTTATGTCAACAAATGTCCAACAGTCTCCCTACCTACAGCTTACCAATAAATCTCAGAAAAAATACCACAAAAAAACAACAACAGTCAAATCTGTTGTCACACTAAAAAAATCCTAAAGTCACTTACTTGACACAGGTTTCTGTGGAGAAATACAACAGAACAGTATAGTCATATCAGTGTCCAAGCATCTGTAGTGGCTCTTAGCTGTAGAATGTGTGTGATCTTTATACTGCAGTCTTCTCTTCCACCCCCCATACAGGGTCAGTTATCTCTGTTGTTTCCTCTTCCCCTTCCTTCTACTTGTGTGTACTGACCCCTATTTGACAGAACCCTTTATAAACCCCCCCGAACAAGCAGCTATATATATACTCATAGTCATACAGATCAGATCTCACAGTAAACTATTGTCTCTGTTTCTGGTCCAGGTTCTCATTCTTCAAAGTCTTTCCACAGTACGAACTAAACAATAATAGATAATAAAGGGTTTGGGTTTCAGAGTGGCAATGTCCACAATTTTACCATGTGATAGATAGATTGTTGTGTTAGTGATGGAGAGATGTCTTACAGCAGAATACACAAGACTGCATCTTGCCATTCTCCCATTTTCTCTTCATTTCCCCACACACCCCTCCATCATTATTTCCTGTTTTCTCAATACCTTTCTCACAGTTTTTTATTAATTTTCCTTTCAGTTTCTACTATGTATAACATGTGAAGCATAGAAGATCAAAACCCTAGAACCGTAAAAAAGGGGATTGTTTTAGGCTTAGAGCCTGACTGAGCTCCTCCAATCCCAAGGCTTCTCCTAGACATCCCAAGGTCTTGGCCGCCACCTCCCAATGTATTCTGGGGCATGTTACTAGGGGATCAGTAGGGGTATGGCATGCTTAGAGGGTCAGCGGGATTGTGTTGCTCCTCCACAGCCAAACACTGGGGAATCTGGGTCAATGAGGTAGGAAAAGGGAGTGTGAAGGGCAGAGAAGAGGACATTTACACCCTTCAGCCTATTGAGTCTATACATTTAAAAAAAATAAAAAACAGTTGACCCTTATTTTAACCCTGGCCCTTTACAGCACAGCCTGGTCATTACTGTCAGTTACTCCTTGATAATGCTCACTCAAATGATTACATTACCACCATATATGTGGTTCATGTTGCTTTGCTCTTTTGATTGCTCTTGGTGTGGTTTTGGGGATAACATTTTCATGACCTTGTGTAACAGGTTGAAGTTTGTAGCCGCTACGTCACTTTGTTTAACGAGGTGAGGTACTCGGATACCTATTAAATACAACGAAACATTAACAAAACACAGGTTCTTCACATCAAAGGTGAAGCATGGACGTGATAAGACCTTATTATTATTCTTTTCTGTTGCAGCAATGAGATCAATGTCACCATAAATAGTCAACAATCGGAGCGGTCTGCACATATCAAACATGATCTTCAGCGCTGACACTTGAACAACAGGCTATCCAATAGTGAGATTCAATATCAGCTTTCAACAACAATTACAAAAGTGCATAGTTGAGGAAGGCCTGCTCGGGAAGACAGAGAGTGGATCTGGAGGGAGAGGGGCACTCACGCCGCATGCGCACTTACAAAGTTCCACTGGATTTGGATTAAGCCACACTGTCCCATCCTTGCTCTCATCCTTCCAGAGCACACCAGCCTAAAGGCTACACGGATAAAAAGGGATCTGAAGAACACAGGGAATCACTGGGCATTTATACAACAAAACCCCATCACTGGGCATTTATACACAAAACCCCATTACTGGGCATTTATACACAAAACCCCATCACTGGGCATTTATACACAAAACCCCATCACTGGGCATTTATACACAAAACCCCATCACTGGGCATTTATACACAAAACCCCATCACTGGGCATTTATACACAAAACCCCATCACTGGGCATTTATACACAAAACCCCATTACTGGGCATTTATACACAAAACCCCATCACTGGGCATTTATACACAAAACCCCATCACTGGGCATTTATACACAAAACCCCATTACTGGGCATTTATACACAAAACCCCATCACTGGGCATTTATACACAAAACCCCATCACTGGGCATTTATACACAAAACCCCAATACTGGGCATTTATACACAAAACCCAATCACTGGGCATTTATACACAAAACCCCATCACTGGGCATTTATACACAAAACCCCATCACTGGGCATTTATACACAAAACCCCATCACTGGGCATTTATACACAAAACCCCATCACTGGGCATTTATACACAAAACCCCATCACTGGGCATTTATACACAAAACCCAATCACTGGGCATTTATACACAAAACCCCATCACTGGGCATTTATACACAAAACCCCATCACTGGGCATTTATACACAAAACCCCATCACTGGGCATTTATACACAAAACCCAATCACTGGGCATTTATACACAAAACCCCATCACTGGGCATTTATACACAAAACCCCATTACTGGGCATTTATACACAAAACCCCATCACTGGGCATTTATACACAAAACCCCATCACTGGGCATTTATACACAAAACCCCATCACTGGGCATTTATACACAAAACCCCATGACTGGGCATTTATACACAAAACCCCATGACTGGGAATACACAAAACCCCATCACTGGGCATTTATACACAAAACCCCATCACTGGGCATTTATACACAAAACCCCATTACTGGGCATTTATACACAAAACCCCATCACTGGGCATTTATACACAAAACCCCATCACTGGGCATTTATACACAAAACCCCATCACTGGGCATTTATACACAAAACCCCATCACTGGGCATTTATACACAAAACCCAATCACTGGGCATTTATACACAAAACCCCATCACTGGGCATTTATACACAAAACCCCATCACTGGGCATTTATACACAAAACCCCATCACTGGGCATTTATACACAAAACCCCATCACTGGGCATTTATACACAAAACCCCATGACTGGGCATTTATACACAAAACCCAATCACTGGGCATTTATACACAAAACCCCATCACTGGGCATTTATACACAAAACCCCATCACTGGGCATTTATACACAAAACCCCATCACTGGGCATTTATACACAAAACCCCATCACTGGGCATTTATACACAAAACCCAATCACTGGGCATTTATACACAAAACCCCATCACTGGGCATTTATACACAAAACCCCATCACTGGGCATTTATACACAAAACCCCATGACTGGGAATACACAAAACCCCATCACTGGGCATTTATACACAAAACCCCATCACTGGGCATTTATACACAAAACCCAATCACTGGGCATTTATACACAAAACCCCATGACTGGGAATACACAAAACCCCATCACTGGGCATTTATACACAAAACCCCATCACTGGGCATTTATACACAAAACCCCATTACTGGGCATTTATACACAAAACCCCATCACTGGGCATTTATACACAAAACCCCATCACTGGGCATTTATACACAAAACCCCATCACTGGGCATTTATACACAAAACCCCATCACTGGGCATTTATACACAAAACCCCATCACTGGGCATTTATACACAAAACCCCATCACTGGGCATTTATACACAAAACCCAATCACTGGGCATTTATACACAAAACCCAATCACTGGGCATTTATACACAAAACCCCATCACTGGGCATTTATACACAAAACCCCATCACTGGGCATTTATACACAAAACCCCATGACTGGGAATACACAAAACCCCATGACTGGGCATTTATACACAAAACCCCATCACTGGGATTTATACACAAAACCCCATGACTGGGAATACACAAAACCCCATCACTGGGCATTTATACACAAAACCCCATCACTGGGCATTTATACACAAAACCCCATCACTGGGCATTTATACACAAAACCCCATCACTGGGCATTTATACACAAAACCCCATCACTGGGCATTTATACACAAAACCCCATCACTGGGCATTTATACACAAAACCCCATCACTGGGCATTTATACACAAAACCCCATCACTGGGCATTTATACACAAAACCCCATCACTGGGCATTTATACACAAAACCCCATGACTGGGAATACACAAAACCCCATCACTGGGCATTTATACACAAAACCCCATCACTGGGCATTTATACACAAAACCCCATCACTGGGCATTTATACACAAAACCCCATCACTGGGCATTTATACACAAAACCCAATCACTGGGCATTTATACACAAAACCCCATCACTGGGCATTTATACACAAAACCCCATCACTGGGCATTTATACACAAAACCCCATCACTGGGCATTTATATACAAAACCCAATCACTGGGCATTTATACACAAAACCCCATCACTGGGCATTTATACACAAAACCCCATCACTGGGCATTTATACACAAAACCCCATCACTGGGCATTTATACACAAAACCCCATCACTGGGCATTTATACACAAAACCCAATCACTGGGCATTTATACACAAAACCCCATCACTGGGCATTTATACACAAAACCCAATCACTGGGCATTTATACACAAAACCCAATCACTGGGCATTTATACACAAAACCCCATCACTGGGCATTTATACACAAAACCCCATCACTGGGCATTTATACACAAAACCCCATCACTGGGCATTTATACACAAAACCCCATCACTGGGCATTTATACTCAAAACCCCATCACTGGGCATTTATACGCAAAACCCCATACTGGGCATTTATACACAAAACCCCATCACTGGGCATTTATACACAAAACCCCATTACTGGGCATTTATACACAAAAAACCCCATCACTGGGCATTTATACACAAAACCCCATCACTGGGCATTTATACACAAAACCCCATTACTGGGCATTTATACACAAAACCCCATCACTGGGCATTTATACACAAAACCCCATTACTGGGCATTTATACACAAAACCCCATCACTGGGCATTTATACACAAAACCCCATCACTGGGCATTTATACACAAAACCCCATTACTGGGCATTTATACACAAAACCCCATTACTGGGCATTTATACGCAAAACCCCATCACTGGGCATTTATACACAAAACCCCATCACTGGGCATTTATACACAAAACCCCATTACTGGGCATTTATACACAAAACCCCATCACTGGGAATACACAAAACCCCATCACTGGGAATACACAAAACCCCATCACTGGGAATACACAAAACCCCATCACTGGGAACACACAAAACCCCATCACTGGGCATTTATACGCAAAACCCCATCACTGGGCATTTATACACAAAACCCCATCACTGGGCATTTATACACAAAACCCCATCACTGGGAATACACAAAACCCCATCACTGGGAATACACAAAACCCCATCACTGGGAATACACAAAACCCAATCACTGGGAACACACAAAACCCCATCACTGGGCATTTATACACAAAACCCCATGACTGGGAATACACAAAACCCCATCACTGGGCATTTATACACAAAACCCCATCACTGGGCATTTATACACAAAACCCCATGACTGGGATTTATACACAAAACCCCATCACTGGGAATACACAAAACCCCACTGGGCATTTATACACAAAACCCCATTACTGGGCATTTATACACAAACCCCATTACTGGGCAATACACAAAACCCCATTACTGGGCAAAACCCCATCACTGGGAATACACAAAACCCCATCACTGGGAATACACAAAACCCCATCACAAAACCCCCCTGGGAATACACAAAACCCCATCACTGGGCATTTATACACAAAACCCCATCACTGGGCATTTATACACAAAACCCATCATGGGAATACACTGGGCATTTATACACAAAACCCCATCACTGGGAATACACAAAACCCCATCACTGGGATTTATACACAAAACCCCCCCAAAACCCCATCACTGGGAATACACAAAACCCCATCACTGGGAATACACAAAACCCCATCACTGGGGAATACACAAAACCCCATCACTGGGAATACACAAAACCCCATCACTGGGCATTTATACACAAAACCCCATCACTGGGAATACACAAAACCCCATCACTGGGAATACACAAAACCCCATCATACACAAAACCCCATCACTGGGCATTTATACACAAAACCCCATCACTGGGCATTTATACAAAACCCCATCACTGGGAATAAACCCCATCACTGGGCATTTATACACAAAACCCCATCACTGGGAATACACAAAACCCCATCACTGGGAATACACAAAACCCCAATACACAAAACCCCATCACTGGGAATACACAAAACCCCATCACTGGGAATACACAAAACCCCATCACTGGGAATACACAAAACCCCATCACTGGGCATTTATACACAAAACCCCATCACTGGGAATACACAAAACCCCATCACTGGGCATTTATACAACAAAACCCCATCACTGGGAAACAAAAACCCCATCACTGGGAATACACAAAACCCCATCACTGGGAATACACAAAACCCCATCACTGGGAATACACAAAACCCCATCACTGGGCATTTATACACAAAACCCCATCACTGGGATTTATACAAAACCCCATCACTGGGAATACACAAAACCCCATCACTGGGAATACACAAAACCCCATCATTTATACACAAAACCCCATCACTGGGCATTTATACACAAAACCCCATCACTGGGCATTTATACACAAAACCCCATCACTGGGAATACACAAAACCCCATCACTGGGAATACACAAAACCCCATCACTGGGAATACACAAAACCCCATCACTGGGAATACACAAAACCCCATCACTGGGAATACACAAAACCCCATGACTGGGAACACACAAAACCCCATCACTGGGCATTTATACACAAAACCCCATCACTGGGCAATACACAAAACCCCATCACTGGGCATTTATACACAAAACCCCATGTCTGGGAATACACAAAATCACCCCATCACTGGGAATACACAAAACCCCATCACTGGGAACACACAAAACCCCATCACTGGGCATTTATACACAAAACCCCATCACTGGGCATTTATACACAAAACCCCATCACTGGGAATACACAAAACCCCATCACTGGGAATACACAAAACCCCATCACTGGGAATACACAAAACCCCATCACATACACAAAACCCCATCACTGGGAATACACAAAACCCCATCACTGGGAATACACAAAACCCCATCACTGGGAATACACAAAACCCCATCACTGGGCATTTATACACAAAACCCCATCACTGGGAATACACAAAACCCCATCACTGGGCATTACAAAACCCCATCACTGGGAATACACAAAACCCCACACTGGGAAACACAAAACCCCATCACTGGGATTTATACACAAAACCCCATCACTGGGATTTATACACAAAACCCCATCACTGGGAATACACAAAACCCCATCACTGGGCATTTGGGAATACACAAAACCCCATCACTGGGAATTTATACACAAAACCCCATCACTGGGCATTTATACACAAAACCCCATCACTGGGCATTTATACACAAAACCCCATCACTGGGCATTTATACACAAAACCCCCTGGGAATACACAAAACCCCATCACTGGGAATACACAAAACCCCATCACTGGGAATACACAAAACCCCATCACTGGGAATACACAAAACCCCATCACTGGGAATACAAAAACCCCATCACTGGGCATTTATACACAAAACCCCATGTCTGGGAATACACAAAACCCCATCACTGGGAATACACAAAACCCCATGACTGGGCATTTATACACAAAACCCCATCACTGGGAATACACAAAACCCCATCACTGGGAATACACAAAACCCCATGACTGGGCATTTATACACAAAACCCCATGACTGGGCATTTATACACAAAACCCCATGACTGGGAATACACAAAACCCCATCACTGGGAATACACAAAAACCCCATCACTGGGAATACACAAAACCCCATCACTGGGAATACACAAAACCCCATCACTGGGAATACACAAAACCCCATCACTGGGAATACACAAAACCCCATCACTGGGAATACACAAAACCCCATTGGGAATACACAATACACAAAACCCCATCACTGGGCATTTATACACAAAACCCCATCACTGGGAATACACAAAACCCCATCACTGGGAATACACAAAACCCCATCACTGGGAATACACAAAACCCCATCACTGGGCATTTATACACAAAACCCCATCACTGGGCATTTATACTGGGAATACACAAAACCCCATCACTGGGCATTTATACACAAAACCCCATCACTGGGAATACACAAAACCCCATCACTGGGAATACACAAAACCCCATCACTGGGAATACACAAAACCCCATCACTGGGAATACACAAAACCCATCACTGGGAATACACAAAACCCCATCACTGGGCATTTATACACAAAACCCCATGTCTGGGAATACACAAACCCCCAATACACAAAACCCCATCACTGGGCATTTATACACAAAACCCCATCACTGGGAATACACAAAACCCCATCACTGGGAATACACAAAACCCCATGACTGGGCATTTATACACAAAACCCCATGACTGGGCATTTATACACAAAACCCCATGACTGGGAATACACAAAACCCCATCACTGGGAATACACAAAACCCCATCACTGGGAATACACAAAACCCCATCACTGGGAATACACACAACCCCATCACTGGGAATACACAAAACCCCATCACTGGGAATACACAAAACCCCATCACTGGGAATACACAAAACCCCATCACTGGGAATACACAAAACCCCATCACTGGGAATACACAAAACCCCATCACTGGGAATACACAAAACCCCATCACTGGGAATACACAAAACCCCATCACTGGGCATTTATACACAAAACCCCATCACTGGGAATACACAAAACCCCAACACTGGGAATACACAAAACCCCATCACTGGGCATTTATACACAAAACCCCATCACTGGGCATTTATACACAAAACCCCATCACTGGGAATACACAAAACCCCATCACTGGGCATTTATACACAAAACCCCATCACTGGGAATACACAAAACCCCAGCACTGGGAATACACAAAACCCCATCACTGGGAATACACAAAACCCCAGCACTGGGAATACACAAAACCCCATCACTGGGAATACACAAAACCCCATGACTGGGATTTATACACAAAACCCCATCACTGGGCATTTATACACAAAACCCCATGTCTGGGAATACACAAAACCCCATCACTGGGAATACACAAAACCCCATGACTGGGCATTTATACACAAAACCCCACACTGGGAATACACAAAACCCCATCACTGGGAATACACAAAACCCCATCACACACAAAACCCCATCACTGGGAATACACAAAACCCCATGACTGGGAATACACAAAACCCCATCACTGGGCATTTATACACAAAACCCCATGTCTGGGAATACACAAAACCCCATCACTGGGAATACACAAAACCCCATGACTGGGCATTTATACACAAAACCCCATGACTGGGAATACACAAAACCCCATCACTGGGAATACACAAAACCCCATCACTGGGAATACACAAAACCCCATCACTGGGAATACACAAAACCCCATCACTGGGAATACACAAAACCCCATCACTGGGAATACACAAAAACCCCATCACTGGGAATACACACAACCCCATCACTGGGAATACACAAAACCCCATCACTGGGAATACACAAAACCCCATGACTGGGAATACACAAAACCCCATCACTGGGCATTTATACACAAAACCCCAACACTGGGAATACACAAAACCCCAACACTGGGAATACACAAAACCCATCACTGGGAATACACAAAACCCCATCACCATTTATATCACTGGGCATTTATACACAAAACCCCATCACTGGGAATACACAAAACCCCATCACTGGGCATTTATACACAAAACCCCATCACTGGGAATACACAAAACCCAGCACTGGGAATACACAAAACCCCATCACTGGGAATACACAAAACCCCAGCACTGGGAATACACAAAACCCCATCACTGGGAATACACAAAACCCCATGACTGGGCATTTATACACAAAACCCCATGTCTGGGAATACACAAAACCCCATCACTGGGAATACAAAAACCCCATGACTGGGCATTTATACACAAAACCCATCACTGGGAATACACTGGGCATTGGGAATACACAAAACCCCATCACTGGGAATACACAAAACCCCATCACTGGGAATACACAAAACCCCATCACTGGGAATACACAAAACCCCATCACTGGGCATTTATACACAAAACCCCAACACTGGGAATACACAAAACCCCAACATTACACAAAAACCCATCACTGGGAATACACAAAACCCATCACTGGGCATTTATACACAAAACCCCATCACTGGGCATTTATACACAAAACCCCATCACTGGGAATACACAAAACCCCATCACTGGGCATATGCACAAAACCCATCACTGGGAATACACAAAACCCCAGCACTGGGAATACACAAAACCCCATCACTGGGAATACACAAAACCCCATCACTGGGAATACACAAAACCCCATCACTGGGAATACACAAAACCCCATCACTGGGAATACACAAAACCCCATCACTGGGAATACACAAAACCCCATCACTGGGAATACACAAAACCCCATCACTGGGCATTTATACACAAAACCCCATCACTGGGCATTTATACACAAAACCCCATCACTGGGCATTTATACACAAACCCCATCACTGGGCATTTATACACAAACCCCATCACTGGGAATACACAAAACCCCATCACTGGGAATACACAAAACCCCATCACCTGGAATACACAAAACCCCAAACTCACAGGCAACACCTGGAACTAATCACAATTACATGATGCATGTCACACTTATCTTGATGTCATGATCTTGGTTACACTTTACATGAAGGTGCCATCTAAGTGTTTCAATACTGCGCTTATTTGCTTTATTAAATATTTTATAAGTTGTGAATGAACATTAATGAATTCATGGCTTAAGTCATGAGATCATTGTCTGGAGTTTGTCAAATAGTGGAGAGTGTATATGGCTACTAATAATGAATGAATAAGTGCTTATTGGTTGCACCACAATGTGCTGTGATAAACAACATCTTTAGATGAAACGGTCTGTCTCAGCGATAACAGAGCCAAGTTGCAAAAGAATGCCTCCATGCATGTCTCCTTGCATGTTTTCTGTACTGCAATAAATTGACTTTGCAGCAATGCGCATATGTAACAGATATAGAATAATTCAACAAGATTCTTATATATTCTACATGGAACTTGTAAGTAATATATGTGGCAGAAAATTTGTGTTGATTCTTGTAATACAGTGGGGCAAAAAAGTATTTAGTCAGCCACCAATTGTGCAAGTTCTCCCTCTCTCTCCCCAAAAGATGAGAGAGGCCTGTAATTTTCATCATAGGTACACTTCAACCATGACAGACAAAATGAGGGAAAAAAATCCAGAAAATGACATTGTAGGATGTTTTAATGAATTTATTTACAAATTATGGTGGAAAATAAGTATTTGGTCAAATACAAACAAGCAAGATTTCTGGCTCTCACAGACCTGTAACTTCTTCTTTAAGAGGCTCCTCTGTCCTCCACTCGTTACCTGTATTAATGGCACCTGTTTGAACTTGTTATCAGTATAAAAGACACCTGTCCACAACCTCAAACAGTCACACTCCAAACTCCACTATGGCCAAGACCAAAGAGCTGTCAAAGGACACCAGAAACAAAATTGTAGACCTGCACCAGGCTGGGAAGACTGAATCTGCAATAGGTAAGCAGCTTGGTTTGAAGAAATCAACTGTGGGAGCAATTAGGAAATGGAAGACATACAAGACCACTGATAATCTCCCTCGATCTGGGGCTCCACGCAAGATCTCACCCCGTGGGGTCAAAATGATCGCAAGAACGGTGAGCAAAAATCCCAGAACCACACGGGGGGACCTAGTGAATGACCTGCAGAGAGCTGGGACAACGTAACAAAGCCTACCATCAGTCCCACACTACGCCGCAGATTGGGAGAATGTTATATGGTCAGATGAAACCAAAATAGAACTTTTTGGTAAAAACTCAACTCGTCGTGTTTGGAGGACAAAGAATGCTGAGTTGCATCCAAAGAACACCATACCTACTGTGAAGCATGGGAGTGGAAACATCATGCTTTTGGGCTGTTTTTCTTCAAAGGGACCAGGATGACGGATCAGTGTAAAGGAAAGAATGAATGGGGCCTTGTATCGTGAGATTTTGAGTGAAAACCTCCTTCCATCAGCAAGGGCATTGAAGAGGAAACGTGGCTGGGTCTTTCAGCATGTCAATGATCACAAACACACCGCCCGGGCAATTTTCTACATTGTAGAATAATAGTGAAGACATCAAAACTATTAAATAACACACATGGAATCATGTAGCAACCAAAAGAGTGTTAAACAAATCAACATATATTTTATATTTGAGATTCTTGAAGTAGCCACCCTTATCCTTGATGACAACTTTGCACTCTTGGCATTCTCTCATGATTTTTGAATAACTACCTCATCTCTGTACCCCATCTGTAAGGTCCCTAAGTCGAGCAGTGAATTTCAAACACAGATTCAGCCACAAAGACCAGGGATGTTGTCCAATCCCTTACAAAGAAGGGCACTTATTGGTTAATGAGTCCAAATTAAAATAGCAGACATTGAAAATCCCTTTGAGCATGGTGAAGTTAACTACACTTTCGATGTTGTATCAATACACCAAGTCACTACAAAGATACAGGTGTCCTTCCTTACCAGAGAGGAAGGAAAACGTTCAGGGATTTCACCATGAGGCCAATGATGACTTTACAACAGTTACAGAGTTTAATGGCTGTGATAGGAGAAAACTGAAGATGGATCAACAACATTGTAGCTACTCCACAATACTGACCTAAATGACAGAGTGAAAAGAAGGAAGCCTATACAGAACACAAATATTCCAAAACATGCATCCTGTTTGCAATAGGCACTAAAGTAAAATGTGGCAACGAAATGAACTTTATGTCCTAAATACAAAGCTTTATGTTTGGAGGAAATCCAACACAACATATCACTGAGTACCAATCTTCATATTTTCAAGCATGGTGGTGGCTGCATTATGTTATGGATATGCTTGTCATCGGCAATGACCAGGGAGTTTTGTATATGTTCATAGTCACTTTAACCATATCTACATGTACATACTACCTCAGTCAGCCTGACTAACCGGTGTCTGTATGTAGCCTCGCTACTTTTATAGCCTCAGACTGTGTATATCCTGTCTTTTTACTGTTGTTTTATTTCTTTACTTACCTATTGTTCACCTAATACCTTTTTTTGCACTATTGGTTAGAGCCTGTAAGTAAGCCTTTCACTGTAAGGTGTGTTCGGCGACATGACAAATAAACGTTGATTTGATTTGACAAAATATTTATCTAAAACTTAAAAAATGTCTGTTCACTAACAAGAGAGAGGCGGCTAAAAATTGTGGTGAGAGGGGGTACTTTATATGAGTCATCATCCCATCCCGTTCCAGGAATTTTGCAACCCTAGTCCTGTCACTGGTTCATAGTGATAGTTAAGTGGTGCCCTCACTTTTCTTTCCATTCTCCTCCTCACCTTCATGCCTTTCTCTCTATCTCGCTCATTCACTAGTCTATTACCTTAAACTACAATTCAAATTCCCCAATAATGTACTGAGTGAACATCATGTTTCAGTTCTCATTTCCCATCATCAAAACATAAACATATGTTGTCAAAATACAGTGTAGCTGGATTTGATTCATCTGTCTGGCCCCATTGAAACAAAGACACACATACATTGTTGGAAGAATACATTAAAAATGGCAGAGAAAGACATTTCAGCACAAGCAGTTGTCAAAGTGATATACAGACACCTAGCCTAAAACCCAGAAGAGCAAGTAATGCAGATGTAGAAGCACAGTGGCTTGGAAAACTCCTAGAAAAGCAGGAACGTAGGAAGAAACCTAGAGTGGAACCAGACTCTGAAGGGTGGCCAGTCCTTATTCTGGCTGAGATTATAAGAGTACACGGCCATTAAGGCCAATTGTTCTTCAAGATGTTCATAGATGACCAACAAGGTCAAATAATAATCACCGTGGTTATAGAAGATGCAACAGGTCCGCACCTCAGGAGTTAATATCAGCTGGCTTTTCGCAGCGAGCATTTACATTTTTTTTAATAACAACAAATTCTTATTTTCAATGACGGCCTAGGAACAGTGGGTTAACTGCCTGTTCAGGGGCAGAATGACAGGTTTGTACCTTGTCAGCTCGGAGATTTGAACTTACAACCTTTCAGTTACTAGCCCAACGCTCACTAGCCCAACCCTTAACCACTAGTCTACCCTGCCGCATTGCGGTCGAGACAGCAGGTACGGTAGAGAGAGAAAGAGAGAGAGGGAGGAAGAGAGAGGGTGGAAACAGCAGGTCCGGTACAAGGTAGCATGTCCTGTGAACAGGCCAGGGTTCCATAGCTGCAGACAGAACAGCAGAAACTGGATCTGCAGCACGACCAGGTGGACTGGGGAAGGGGACAGCCAGGAGTCGCCAGCCCAGGTTCTCCTGAGGCATGGTCCTAAGATCACACAGGACACCAGATAAGACAGGATAATTACACCAGATAGGACAGACTGACCATAGCCCCCGGCACGTAGACTATTGCAGCATAGATACCGGAGACTGAGACGGGGGGGTCCCCCAGAAAGGCCAAACAGGCAGGACATAACCCCAACCACAGCCCGCACACCACCAAAGAGATATAAACAGACCACTAACGTACTATTCTGAGACAAGGCAGAGAATGGCCCACGAAGATCTCCCCAACCACACGAGCCCGAGGGGGCGTAAACCCAGACAGGAAGATCACATCAGTGGCTCTAAAAAAAAGCTTGGCACAACGTGATGCACCCCTCCTAGGGACGGCGTTGGAGAGCATGAGCATGCCAGTGGCTCAGTAATAGGGTCAGAGGCAGAGAATCCCAGTGG
Organism: Oncorhynchus masou masou; assembly: GCF_036934945.1. Lineage (NCBI taxonomy): Eukaryota > Metazoa > Chordata > Actinopteri > Salmoniformes > Salmonidae > Oncorhynchus > Oncorhynchus masou. Next base: position 41,649,453 of record NC_088238.1, read on the forward strand.
AGAAAGGGGAACCGGGCAGGCAGAGACAGCATTGGTGGTTCGCCACTCCAGTGCCTTGCCATTCACCTTCGCACCCCTGGGCCAGAGTACACTCAATCATAGGACCTACTGAAGACATGAGTCAAGTCATGGATGAATTGGAAACATTTTCCAGAAAACAATTGGTCATAAACCAATATACTCACATGCAGTGAATTTCACACATACAGTACAAGCAGGGGTGAAAATATACTTCACACAATCACAGCTTATTGAGAAATCGACACGAATTAGCCTACTTATTCAAAATTCATGACAGGCACACAAAGAAGTATAACACGATTCTATACACCACGCATTTCATGTGTATTGTAGGATTTTCATTCTTCATAATGCATTCGTGTACATTACAGTACATTTGTTGTGGCTAACGTTAGCTAGTCTAGCTAGGTGGCTAACGTTAGCTATGCTAGGGGTTAGGGTTAGATTTAGGGTTAAGGTTAGGTTTAGGTAACATGCTAGCAAAGTAGTTAAAGGTTTAAAAAGTATGGATTTCAGCAAACAAAAGAAAGGCCAGACTTTACACAGGACAAACATAGGTACATGATAAGGGTTTAAAATTGTACATTTTTACAAGCATTGACTGATAGCAACTTGATGTAGTCAGAGATCCAGTCCACCCACAATCGTTGCCACTCAACTCCCTTGACCAGTGTGTCGTGAGCAACATTAGCATGAGCAACAATAGTGGAATCGGCGGTGCGCCTTCGAAATAAGTCCCCTTATTGAAGCTGCTACAAATGGATACAATTTGTGGAATCATATAACAATTGGACCAGATAATGCTAAACAAGGTTGAAAATGTTGTTATATAAATTCAGCAAGACAAAAATGAGTTAATTTGACACAAAGTAAAAATCTGTTTAAATTACACTGTGGATGTATAAACTTCAGAATTGCAATGGAAGCATACTTATATTGCAATGTACAGCCTTACCTATGGATCATATCTCCATTAAATGGGGTATCAGCCTACTCAGTAACACCAACAATACACAACTGCAAAGAGTTTTCAGAAATATTTGCCATAGCTCTTATTGTGGGACTTTACTTCACGATTCAGTCTATTGTGCATATTGGGCATTCATATCACAACGTACTGCCTTACCTATGGATCTTAAGTCAATGCAATGGGGTATCAGCCTACTCGGTGACACCTGCATATTACAATTCCTAAAGAGTTTACACAAATATTAGCTTTGTGGCTCTTAATGCAGGACTCTGAATCCACTACGAAATGAGCAACATTAAGCTCACCAGTCAACCTATGTCTATTGAACATTCATATCTATATGTACAGCCTTACCTATGGATCTTGGGTCCATGAAATGGGGGTACTCATCCTACTCAGTGACACCCACCCAGATTACAATTCTAAAGAGTTTTCACAAATACTGGCATCGTAGCTCTTATTGTGGGATTTCAACTGTGGAAAAATCACCTCACAATTCAGTCTAATGTGCCTTGAAAGGCATTCCAGGTGACTACCTCATGAAGCTGGTTGATACAATAAATATGTTGAAATGACGATATCACTGGAGTCATTGCAAATAAATTTGTGCCACATGTGTAGCCTACCTGAGCTGGTAAACAGATTGAGTAAATAGCCTATAACTCAAGTTTGTTGTTGTAGCCTGGTGATATTATGCAGTTTTTCATGGTCATATTCAGTTAATTAAATTGGAAGTTATCAATTGTGATCATGGTTACAGCTCAATCGCAAATGTATTTAATGTCAGTTTAATTGTGGACTTTTCTCTGAAATTAGATGTTGCCCTATCAGGGGCTATAGGCTACCTTTATCTAGCTCAGCAAACCATGGCAAAGTTGAATGACCATTATAAACCCAGATTTTAGTCAATAGCCTATGCCAAATGGATTAACAAGTAAATCTCGCCAATAGGCAATATATAAGGGTTTGTAGTCTTTTAACATCTGGCACAATTGCCAGAAAATTGCCCAACATTCATGTTTGAAGTTCATCCAAGTGTTTCTTGCGCAAAGATTTCAAGATCCTCTGTCCAACTTTCATCACGCACACTCTCCTGTTGGATTTATCTATAGTTATGCACATGAGCAAATACAAATTAGGTGGTTGAGCACTGAATGCTGATTGGCTGACAGCCATGGTATATAAGACCCTATACCACGGATATGTCAAAACAGCTCAAATTACGTTGGTAACCAGTTCATAATAGCAGTAAGGCACCTCAGGGGTTTGTGGTAAATTGGCAATATACCACACTTCCTCTGGCCTTATTGTTTAATCATAGAAGTCAAAACAATTTAGAATGACATCCGTTGATCGAAAATGATATGGAGAGTTTAATAAGGGTGATTTATCTTTTCTCTTTCTACATTATTAAACTCCCAATAATTTTTTTTTTAATGGAAAACAGGATTTTGCTTCTTAGCCTACGTTGTACAAATTTACATTGATATATAACATTATGGAAAAGGGGTTTACTGGATAAATGTAGGAAGTCCTCTCTTGCTGCCAAATTTTTGGGGGGCTAGTTTTCAGGCCTTGTGGATGGGTTTTCAGGGGTCATTGGGCTAGAAATTTTAGCTAGGCCTGGCAACCCTGTCTATGGCGTTAATATTTGTGTAAACTCTTCAGAATGTGAATCTGTGGGTGTCACAGAGTAGGCTGATATGCCATTTCATGGACCCAAGCACCATAGTTTAGGCTGTACACTTTAATATACAGTGTCTTCAGAAAGTATTCATACCATTTGACTTTGTTCACATTGTATTGTGTTACAAAGTGGGATTCTAATGGATTTGTCTTTTTTTTTAATCAACAATCTACACAAAATACTCGGTCAAACAGAAAAAGATTTTAACATCTGTAAAAAAAAACTTTATTAAAGTAAGTATTCAACCCCTTTAGTCAATGCATGTTAGAATCACCTTTGGCAGTGATTACAGCAGTGAGTATTTCTGGGTCTCTAAGAGATTTTCACACCTGTATTGTGTAACATTTGCCAATTTTTTCTCTCCAAAATTCTTCAAGCTGTCAAATTGGTTGTTGATCATTGCTGGACAACCATTTTCAGGTCTTAACATAGATTCTCAAGCAGATTTGTCAAAACTGTAACTCAGGAACATTGACTGTCTTTTTGGTCAGCAACTCCAATGTAGATTTGGCTTTGTGTTTTAGGTTATTGTCCTGCTGAAAGGTGAATTCATCTTCCAGTGTCTGGTGGAAAGCAGACTGAACCAGGTTTTCTTGGTGAATTTTGCGTGTGCTTAGCTCCATTCCATAAATGTTTTATCCTGAAAAACTCCCCAGTCCTTAATGATTACAGCCATACACACAACATGATGCAGCCACCACTATGCTTGAAAATATGTAGAATGGTACTCAGTAATGTGTTGTATTGGATTGGATTTGCCCCAGACATATTACTTTGTATTCGGGACATAAAGTAAATTGCTTTACCAACATTTTTTTCAGTACAACTTAAGGGCCTTGTTACAAATAGGATGCATATTTTGGAATATTTGTATTCTATACAAGCTACCTTCTTTTCAATCTGTTAATTTGGTTAGTATTGCAGAGTGAGTGCAATGTATCTTTGTAGTGACTGGGTGAATTGATACACCTTCCAAAGTGTAATTAATAACTTCACCATTCTCAAAAGGCATATGCAATGTGTGCTTTTTTTCTTCATCTACCAGTAGGTTCCCTTCTTTGCAAGGCATTGGAAAACTGCCCTGGTCTTTGTGGTTGAATCTGTGTTTGAAATTCACTGATCGACTTAGTGATCTTTCAGATAATTGTACAGTGAGGGAAAAAAGTATTTGATCCCCTGCTGATTTTGTACTTTTGCCCACTGACAAAGAAATGATCAGTCTATAATTTTAATGGTAGGTTTATTTGAACAATGAGAGACAGAATAACAACAAAAAAATGCAGAAAAACGCATGTCAAAAATGTTAGAAATTGATTTGCATTTTAATGAGGGAAATAAGTATTTGACCCCTCTGCAAAACATGACTTAGTACTTGGTGGCAAAACCCTTGTTGGCAATCACAGAGGTCAGACGTTTCTTGGAGTTGGCCACCAGGTTTGCACACATCTCAGGAGGGATTTTGTCCCACTCTCTTTGCCTATCTTCTCCAAGTCATTAAGGTTTCGAGGCTGACGTTTGGCAACTCGAACCTTCAGCTCCCTCCACAGATTTTCTATGGGATTAAGGTCTGGAAACTGGCTAGGCCACTCCAGGACATTAACATGCTTCTTCTTGAGCCACTCCTTTGTTGACTTGGCCGTGTGTTTTGGGTCATTGGCATGCTGGAATACCCATCCACAGCCCATTTTCAATGCCCTGGTTGAAGGAAGCATTGACCATCGTCCCTTTGATGCCGTGAAGTTGTCCTGTCCCCTGAGCAGAAAAACATCATTCCTTGGGGATACTTTTCTGCAAAGGGGACAGGACGACTGCACCGTATTGAGGGGAGGATGGATGGGGCCATGTATCGCGAGATCTTGGCCAACAACCTTCTCTCAATAAGAGCATTGAAGATGGGTCGTGGCTGGGTCTTCCAGCATGACAATGACCCGAAACACACAGCCAGGGCAAGTAAGGAGTGGCTCTGTAAGAAGCATCTCGAGGTCCTGGAGTGGCCTAGCCAGTCTCCAGACCTGAACCCAATTGAAAATCTTTGGAGAGAGCTGAAAGTCTGTACTGCCCAGCGACAGCCCGGAAACCTGAAGGATCTGGAGAAGGTCTGTGTGGAGGAGTGGGCCATAATTCCTGCTGCAGTGTGTGCAAACCTGGTCAAGAACTACAGGAAAAGTATGATCTCTGTAATTGCAAACAAAGGTTTCTGTACCAAATATTAAGTTCTGCTTTTCTGATGTATCAAATATTTATGTCATGCAATAAAATGCTAATTACTTTAAAAAAATCATACAATGTGATTTTCTGGATTTTTGTTTTAGATTCTGTCTCATAGTTGAAGTGTACTTATGATAAAAATGACAGACCTCTACATGCTTTGTAAGTAGGAAAACCTGCAAAATCAGCAGTGTATCAAATACTTGTTCTTCCCACTGTATGTGTTTTCTTGAGCAGTGGGACCTTGCGAGCGCTGCAGGATTTCAATCCTTCACGGCATAGTGTTACCAATTATTTTCTTGGTGACTATGGTCCCAGCTGCCTTGAGATCCTTGACAAGAGCCTCCCGTGTAGTTCTGGGCTGATTCCTCACCGTTCTCATGATCATTGCAACTCCACGAGGTGAGATCTTGCATGGAGCCCCAGGCTGAGGGAGATTGACAGTTCTTGTGTTTCTTCCATTTGCGAATATTTGCACCAACTGTGTCACCTTCTCACCAAGCTGCTTGGCGATGGTCTTGTACCCATTCCAGCCATGTGTAGGTCTACAATCTCGTCCCTGACATCCTTGGAGAGCTCTTTGGTCTTGGCCATGGTGGAGAGTTTGGAATCTGATTGATTGCTTCTGTGGACAGGTGTCTTTTACACAGGTAACAAATTGAGATTAGGAGCACTCCCTTTAAGAGTGTGCTCCTATTCTCAGCTCGTTACCTGTATAAAATACACCTGGGAGCCAGAAATCTTTCTGATTGAGAGGGGGTCAAATACTTATTTCTTTCATTAAAATGCAAATCAATTTATAACATTTTTGACATGCGTTTTTCTGGATTTTTGTTTTTATTCTGTCTCACTGTTCAAATAAGCCAATCATTAAAATTATAGACTGATCATTTCTTTGTCAGTGGGCAAACGTACAAAATCAGCAAGGGATCAAATGTTTTTCCCTCACTGTATGGGTGGGATACAGAGATGATGTAGTCATAAAAAAAAATTATGTTAAATACTATTATTGCACAGAAAGTCAGTCCATGCGACTTCTGTGACTTGTTAAGCAAAGTTTTACTTCTGACCAATTAACTGAAAGATCCCTAAGTCGATCAGTGAATTGCCATAACAAATGGATTGAATACTTATTCACTCAGGACATTTCAGCCTAATATTTATTAATTTGTAAACATTTCTAAAAACATAATTCCATTTTGACATTATGGGGTATTGTGTGTAGGTCAACATTTTTAAATTCAGGCTGTAACACAACAAAACGTGGAAAAGGTCAAGGGGTGTGAATACTTTCTGAAGGCACTGTAAGTATGCCCCCAATGCAATTCTGAAGTCTATACAGTGCGATTTCAACAGATTACATTTTTTTTGTCAATTAACTAATGGTCTTTTATTGATTTTATGTAACATTCCAACCATGTCCAAATGTGGCATGAGTCCTCTATTTTCACCCATTTCAAATCGGGGACTTTAATTTTGAAGATGAACCGTTGATTCCACTAGTGTTGTTCACGACACACACGTTCTCCATTGTATGTGTGGAGTTGAGACTTCTCAGCAAGCCAGCATTTATTCCATTTCAAATCGTTTTTTTGTGACATTTAAATGTTATTTAAAAAAACAGTTCTGTAAAATGGATGAAATAGTGATCACTGTTAGCCTGAACAGTTTATTATTAGAGTAGAACTATAGCTAGCGATCAGTAGATGTGCATACACACCTATTCCACAGTTCTCTCTCTGGTGTAGTCCGCAGCAGTCTCTATAGCACCTCCGTTCCGCCAGCAAGAATAAGCAAGACCAATCAAGAATAAGACCATGACCTCAGCGATTTTCCTCCAAAATAAAAGTCCCGCAATGGTGAAAAATACAAATGGTCGAAATGTATAACATTAAGGGAAGATTTTTTTTCCATATGGTTGAATAATGATAAATGAATCTCCTTTAAAGCACAAATAATATAGCTTTGACATTCTCGTTAGGACTAACAACATTAAAAGTCATGATTTCTATTGTAGATAATTATCATGGTAATATAAATAAAACATGTAATGCTACTATTAATAATAGTAATAATATTATAATAATCAACTTTGGAAAACCTTTAAATCCTATTGTTAATTAGCCCATTCGCATTGTACGATGTTCAGTAAGTTTTTCATATTTGAACATACTACTCCGTAGCACACAACTTCCTGTACATCGTGTTGCAGTAAAAGGGGGGCCCATTCTACTCAGGGGCACCGCTAGTTTCCAAATCCACAGTGTATAACCCAAGGAGCATCACCGCTCATTCTGCGGCCCTTAGCTTAAATTAAGTAGGTTTTTCATAATAGACATACATATTGCGTCGTACACAATTTCCTGTACGTTGTGTCATTCTACTTAGAACCTCAGCTTTCCACATCCAGAGTTTATATTTGATTTTCTATTTTTTTTTAAAGACATGCACACGAAACAACCAATTATAAGCCATTATCAATGATCTGCTAACAGAGGTGAAATAAGAAAATGAAATGAAAAAACAAAACAAACATGATAAACAATGTTAATCCTACCAACAATGGCCTCTAGTCTTATGTCGAGGGCCTCCTTCGCAACAGGTCAAAATAGGTAAGTAGAATGTGTAAGAATACTTATGAGCTTACTGTACATTTGCATACAAAACACATACTTATTAGCTAGCCAGCGTAACGAAAACAGAGGCTGCATTTCTACATTTCAAATGGGGCTAGCAAACAGCTAGGCTAAACACAATACACCTCTGACAACGGCTAACAGCTACGACCGTTTGGACATGCATGAAAGGGATGTCATCAATAGAACGACCTAGTATTCAGCCATCGGGTTACATCTGAGCCGTTCCAACATTCGTATCCATTAGGCCGATAGTGTCCTGTTATCTAAAAGCTCACACATTTCACTGTAGCTTAACCAATAACCTATTAGTTCTTATGACAACGTCGCTTAACTTGCTACTTCATGTTTAATTATAGAATATCTGTAGACCTACTTGAAGCCCAATTACTGCCTGCCATTAAGGCTCCAATGGTTTGTTGAGCAATTACAAGAACCATTGTTATCATATCCTACTTTTAGGTCACCTTGATATTTTCTAAAATGGCGACCGAGGGGAACGAGCGAGCGACTGACTTTGGCTTCACTCATTCTTGTTTAGTTACACAAACTGAAGAAAAGAAAATTTTACATAAATCAAACATAGTAAACAAAATAGCACAAGAAAACACTTAGGATACATAACACATGGAAAGCTCTTTTGCCTATATTCTGGAATCATTTTCAGCACGGGAAAGCTCCTGTGATGACAGTTAGGTGTCACTTCGTAACGAGTGCACTGCATGGCGTTTTGGGAAACGGGTGTGACATCTGTCGCTAAGCCTAAGTTCCAACGCTAAATCGGGAAACCGGGCCCTGATCACTACTGAAAAGCCGCCGTAGTCTGGCTGAAGTTTTGTAACTACTTATTCACTATACAAACAAGCACTAGAAGCTCTGACTATTGAACAGATGTTGTAGTGAATCTATAGTATTTTGACTACTTATTTACTAAATCAACAAGTTGTAAAATCTCTACCTGATTACTACAGGAAACACTAGTGTTTTCTTATTGAACCCTACTTTTGTATCTTGAATAGTGCATAAACTACACAATTCCTAAGTCTCTACATAGTCACTACTGCACAAATATGTTTTGTGTAGTGATTAAGTAGTACTTTTTTTCACAACGGTCAACACCACCACTCTGGTCTACATTTACATTTAAGTCATTTAGCAGACGCTCTTATCCAGAGCGACTTACAAATTGGTGAATTCACCTTCTGACATCAGTGGAACAGCCACTTTACAATAGTGCATCTAGAAGGCCCAGTCCATCATTGAGACAGTGGTCCCACCCATACAGGGCGTTTTCCCCAAGCAGTGCCCGAGAAAGGGCCGTAATATTATCAAGGACCCCACACATCCCAGCCACGGACTGTTCACTCCCTTAAATGTCGGGCAGATGGTATCAGAGCGTTGTGTCTCGAGCCGCCAGGCTCAGAGACAGTTTCTACCCAGCAGCCATCAGACTGCTGAACACCTGAACTGGCACTGACCACTAACAGCTCCTTTGCACCGACTCGCCACACCGTGGCACACATGCACGTACACCATGACTGCTGCTACTACTCACCATCAACTTATTATTGCTTAACCATTGCATAATGCAACACTTTGCTCTCCACATTCCCCTCCCCTAACACACGTGTAAATATTCTATTGTAAACAAGTTTGAGTGGCCTCCTTGTATTTATATTTATTTATTCTATTGTTATTCAATTGAGCCTTTATTTGTATTATTGTTATACTTGTATTCTATTGTTGTTGCATTGTCAAGGTGAACCTGCAAGTAAGCATTTTATTGTACACCATGTAGATCCTGTGCATTTAAAATTTAAAAAGGCACTCGCACATCTGCGCCATCTTTGTTGCAGGTGCATGGTAACAGTTGAATAAGATAAGATAGAAGAAGAAACCCGCACACTGCTCTTGCTAGCATCACCGCTCTTTATTAAGCTTTACGTATCGGCCTCAAAGCTCTAACGAAGGCCTTGAGGCTGATACGTAAAGCTTAATAAAGAGCAATGATACTAGCAAGAGCAGTGTGCGGGGTTTCTTCTTTTTTCTTATCCTGTGCACATGACAAAAACTTAAAACTTGAACTTTTATTCCCATCTAACAGAAGACGTTATGTCCTAATTTTCTTTCTTTCCGCTTTTGTCCTGATTTCTTTCTTTGTGGACGTTATTCACGTATTTCAGCAGATGAGCCTTACGAATGAATGTTTACCCACAAACTGAGCAACTGTGTGCTTATCACCTGTGTGAGTCCATATATTCCTCCACCCTTAAACCGTTTAGCTGTGACGACTGCTCTCCTGTAGGAGTCCGTAAATGATCAGGTAGTTTGATTGCGACTGAAACATTTCCCACAGTCACCACAGCTAAATATTTTCTCTCCTGTGTGAGTCAACATATGCTTCCCTAGGTCACCCTTCTGCCGGAATCTTTTCCCACAGTCGCCACAGCTAAACGGTTTCTCTCCTGTGTGAGTCCGTATATGCCTCCCTAGGGCTCCCCTTTGACTGAAGGTTTTCCCACAGACGCCACAGCTAAACGGTTTCTCTCCTGTGTGAGTCCGTATATGTTCAGTTAGGTACTCTTTGCGGTTGAAACTTTTCCCACAGTCACTACAGCTGAATGGTTTCTCTCCTTTGTGAGTCTTCATGTGCCTGGACAGATCTCCTTTGTATCTGAAGGTCTCACCACAAACAAGGCAGGGTTTCCCACCCTGACAGAGTCGAACATGGGTCTTCAGTTTACAGGTGGAGTTGTAGTGTTTTTTGCATAAGCGGCATTCACTCTTCTTGGGGTGAGTCAAATGCCTCTGCAGGTCAGCTTTCAGAGCAAATGTTTCACCACAGTCATGGCAGCAGTGAATATGTATAGATGTGGTGCTGGGTTTAGAACGCCGTTCCCCCAATGGTGCGTTGGCATCCATTGGTGGGCTGCTGTAAAGTCCTACTGGGTGGCTGCTTACGGCTGAGCTGTGTCCGGAGGCATTGTTTTGATCACTTGGACGGTCACAAGGAATGTCAAGACCCTTCAGGTTGGTAACAGTGCCACAAGGTTTGAGATCCACTGGTGTAGAGTCACGCTCTCTGTTCTCCATAGTCTGGGTTAGGGGAAGAGTTAACGACTGAAGTGAGACCTCCTGATCACATTCACTTTTCACACAGGAAGGAGTAAATTTGAACTCTATGATATCAGGCTCCAGCCCTTGAAGCTGCTCTTCCTCCTGACTGGTCCAGAGTTCCTCCTGTTCCTCTTTAATCTGTGTGTGCCCTGGGTCCTCCTGCCCCAGACTGTGGCTCCACTCCTGCTCACAGTGCTGCTGCTCAGGGGGAACCGCCTCTTCAGAGACAGCAAGAGAGAGCTGCAGGGAGCCTGGAGGGAAGGAGAGGAAGAGCAGAATGAAATAGATCTCTATGATCTATACAGCCTTTAGACGTGCCTGAAGGCAGATAGCGATCTATTTGTTCTCATTCGCACAAGCCCTAGGCCTATAGCCAGTTCACATGCATACTATGAAATACACCATGGCTAATGTGTACCAAACGTTCAGACACTGACTGTTAATAATCCTGACTTTCAATACGGTTTAGATCCACTTTCTGCGTGTCGTTTTAACATGGATTCCCCACAGAGGTGCTTTGCGTTGCGCCTTTGCCTGAACTACGACACTTCCTGAGCTAATGAAAACAAGGTACGGACAACAAACTTTGATTCAATCTTTGTAAAGTTATTTTATGATAATTCAGTTGCGCATTCAAAGTTTCCAAAACTGTTCCGCAGTGAACGATAAATTGTTCTTAGATAGACCGTTTCCAGCCTCGACGTTGCTATGCTGTCCCTTGGTCAACATCGTCATATATATATATATATATATTGATGAAAACCTAGACGTCCCTCGTCTCTCGCAAATGTTGAATAACATTTAATTTGAACTTACTCTACAGACTGTCTCCGTCTCAGGCTGCTGGTATGAACCGCTAACTCCAAAACCAGCTTATTCTGACAGCATTCTGTTGTAGCATTTACTACACAGTAGCAGGACTTGGTTGAGCTTGATGTGCCAGGGCAGCTTGTACACAACCCGAAGCCTGTCTGGTCTCATGTGGTATGAGACTGTAATCCGCTACCATTGAGGTCAAAAGGCTAGGGCAGGGGACTAACAGATCAACGTCAAAACCAAAAATGGCAGACAGCTGGGCATGGGGCTAGCAAACCCCAGCCAATAAAAATGCTATGCTAGAAACGCCGACAACAAATAAAACCAGCTGCATTGAACTTTTAAGACTTATATGTTTAGGCTTTGTTTGAAAAGTTTAAGTAGGAAATTGCATGAATTTTGGACTTTTGGAAAGAGCTCACAGAGCTTGTTTTTCAACTCACAGCTGTCCCCCAGTGTTAGTTATAAAGAGGAGATGGTAATGAAGCAATACAGACCGAATTAAAGTGTTGAGTTTTTGCATGTTCTAGGGTTGGGCGGTATCCAGATTTTCATACTTTCATACGATCCTTCTCTCATCCCAGAATTTACAGTATTAACATAGTACACAAGGGGGCGCAAAAGAACGCACAAGATACCATTTGGCGACTATTACCAGAACACTAACAAAATTTGTCAATTTCAAATTGAGGCTGCTTGCAAAATATGCTAACGAGCGCAAACGAAAATAAACTAAGACAGGCAATCCAGCTCATAAAGTTATACATATATAGGTAGGAGCTACCGAATGTAATTTTTTATTGAGTTTGGATAATTACAAGCAAATGTGAACAAGAGACATGTGCAAATAAACAAAGTTTCAAAAACATGCTGGTCTTAAGGAAGAAAAGTACTAGCTCTGGAGCAGCATGTGTACACGCTGTATCTGTGTGGAGTCTGGAGTCGCTAGGGCAAAGGGCCTGCCTGCTCGGAGAAGATGGGAGAGGAGCGGATGGGCCGAGAACAGAGGAGAAAAAATGCAAGAAAAGTCCTAGACTGTTTTTCAAATGAAAGCCCTCCAAAATATACTGACTTCATCCAGTGTCCAGAAAGATGGATTGGCAATATAGGTACTAGGGTATAGGTACTTATTTTATGACAAGACTGGGGAATTACACAAAAAAAAAACAATGTCACATTAATGCAATTACACAAAATACACAACATGCGCAGCAGCAGATTATATATTTTTTAAATAGCACATTATCCAATTCTCACTTGGAAGCCTTCAGCCTAGTGTATTTACTTCACACAAAGTTACCATAAATTCAAAGAACACAAATAATTGACACTACCGGACTGCACACGTGACCCCAATGCAGCTAATAAACCCTATAGGAAACCCCTTCAGTATAGCCTATAAAATAACGTGTTCGGACAGTCACAAATTTGATAGGCCTATGCACAATTATGTTAACAATTCAGAGAGGTATGAGGTCAAATTCTATTTTCTCCTGTCCTAGAACATAGGCTATTTTCATATCCAGTCCTAATCCCGCTGAAACTCCAAATCCCGACTCCTGTCTCGCATGAAAATTCCCAACTTTATTCTGTAACCCATAGGTTGCATTATCAAGCACGTCTCGACTATGCATGTCAAAATAGCGCTAAAATTTCCCCCGCTTCTCTGCGCTGTCTTGTACTTGCTGCCCATATGACAGCAAGTACAGCTTTTCCCCTTTATTCAGATTACACCTGCTCACTTTCGGTTGTTTGAAAAGGAAATAATCTCCAAAATATCTTTATTTTTTAAACAAGCCTTAGAAGGTTGGTTGCAATTTCAGTTTAATCCACCTGAAAAGACAGAACAAATAATACAACAAATATTGTGGTTAAATTCAAATATTCTTATTGATAAAAAAATTTTTTTTCGAAGAAATGTTTTAAAAAAAGGTATAATTTTTGTGAATGATATCATAAATAGGACTGGTGGAGTTGTCACACATGCAGCTAACACAGACATGGAAATGTCTGCTCTACCCAAAATTACAACCAATTAATTGCAACATTACCACAAAAAAGGAAGAGGCAAGTAAAAAGGGAAAAAAGTAAGGAACTTGTATGTCGGCCCTGTATTAAAAAACACACATGGTTAAAGAAAAGTGTGATAAATAAAAACATATACCAATTTCATTTAAGGACCAAAAAACTGACAGCTGTGCCATATAAATTGCAAAATAGTTGGGAAGAGATTTGCGATGTGCCCATTCCATGGCACATGTTTTATGAACTGATACGCAAAACAACGCCGGATGCAAAACTTCTCATTTTTCAATTTAAATTACTATACAGAATTCTTGCAACTAAGAGAATGTTCTATATATGGGGGGGATACAACCTTCCCAGCTCTGCAGATTCTGCTGTGAGGGGGCAGAGTCATTAGATCATTTATTTTGGTATTGTCCATATGTATCTTGTTTTTGGTCACAGGTCCAGGAAGGGCTGAAGAATTACAACATTTGCCTAGAACTAACACTGCAGACAGCAATACTGGGTGATTTGAAAAGCCATAATCAATCAATAACATAATTATTTTAACGAAAATGTTTATTTTTAATTTACAATCTGTAGAAGCTATGAGAATATATAATAGTCGTTAGTGAAGCATCACAGCACAGTTGAAAATTATATGGCAAATAGAAATCCAAAATGGATGATGTTGAGAGATCGATGGGAGAGGTTGAATGGAGCTGAGGGGTGGGACTAATAGCAAGATAAAACATGTAAAACATACGGGGTCTGTAAAATGTATATATGCTCAGAACTTTTGTGAAATAGCATACAAATAGAAATCAAACTGGATGGACAGAAATAGAGGAAGGACTAAAAACAAAAAATAACTATTGTAAAATAGACTGTGAATGTAAAATGTGTATAAGATTGATAAATTGAAGGTAAAAGCCGAAGTGTTTATTATTTTACTCCAATTGGGGGATCGGTGGTAGGGTTTGCGGAGAATAATAATAAAAGTATATTCTTTTAAAAAGTATGTATGTCTATATAGGTATGTGTATGTACAGTGGGGCAAAAAAGTATTTAGTCAGCCACCAATTGTGCAAGTTCTCCCACTTAAAAAGATGAGGCCTGTAATTTTCATCATAGGTACACTTCAACTATGACAGACAAAATGAGAAGATAGAAAATCCAGAAAATCACATTGCAGGATTTTTAATGAATTTATTTTAAAAAATATGGTGGAAAATAAGTATTTGGTCAATAACAAAAGTTGATCTCAATACTTTGTCATTGCCAACAAAGGGTATATAATAGAGGTCAAACATTTTCTGTAAGTCTTCACAAGGTTCACACACTGTTGCTGGTATTTTGGCCCATTCCTCCATTCAGATCTCCTCTAGAGCAGTGAAGTTTTGGAGCTGTTGCTGGGCAACACGGACTTTCAACTCCCCCCAAAGATTTTCTATGGGTTGAGATCTGGAGACTGGCTAGGCCACTCCAGGACCTTGAAATGCTTCTTACGAAGCCACTCCTTCGTTGCCTGGGAGGTGTGTTTGGGATCATTGTCATGCTGAAAGACCCAGCCATGTTTCATCTTCAATGCCCTTGCTGATGGAAGGAGGTTTTCACTCAAAATCTCACGATACATGGCCCCATTCATTCTTTCCTTTACACGGATCAGTCGTCCTGGTCCCTTTGCAGAAAAACAGCCCCAAAGCATGATGCTTCCACCCCCATGCTTCACAGTAAGTATGGTGTTCTTTGGATGCAACTCAGCATTCTTTGTCCTCCAAACACAACGAGTTGAGTTTTTACCAAAAAGTTTGATTTTGGTTTCATCTGACCATATGACATTCTCCCAATCTTCTTCTGGATCATCCAAATGCTCTCTAGCAAACTTCAGACGGGCTTGGACATGTACTGGCTTAAGCAGGGGGACATGTCTGGCACTGCAGGATTTGAGTCCCTGGCGGCGTAGTGTGTTACTGATGGTAGGCTTTGTTACTTTGGTCCCAGCTCTCTGCAGGTCATTCACTAGGCACCCCGTGTGGTTCTGGGATTTTTGCTCACCGTTCTTGTGATCATTTTGACCACACGGGGTGAGATCTTGCGTGGAGCCCCAGATTGAGGGAGATTATCAGTGGTCTTGTATGTCTTCCATTTCGTAATAATTGCACACACAGTTGATTTCTTCAAACCAAGCTGCTTGCCTATTGCAGATTCAGTCTTCCCAGCCTAGTACAGGTCTACAATTTTGCTTCTGGTGTCCTTTGACAGCTCTTTGGTCTTAGCCATAGTGGAGTTTGGAGTGTGACTGAGGTTGTGGACAGGTGTCTTTTATACTGATAACAAGTTCAAACAGGTGCCATTAATACAGGTAACGAGTGGAGGACAGAGCCTCTTAAAGAAGAAGTTACAGGTCTGTGAGAGCCAGAAATCTTGCTTGTTTGTAGGTGACCAAATACTTATTTTCCCTCTGAAAATTACAGGCCTCACTCATCTTTTTAAGTGGGAGAACTTGCACAATTGGTGGCTGACTAAATACTTTTTTGCCCCACTGTATATATGTGTATATGTATGCATGTGTGTATGGATATATATATTTACCCAAAAGATATGGGGGATTGGAAATGATGCAGACAATTACATTGATGGAACCAATACTCTTTCTGCAATATTTAGCTGATCCACCCCTTTAAAAACAAAACAACAACTGTATAACCAACGCTTTACAAATACATCCTGCCAGATCACTTATGTGAGGCATATAATTACGTCTATATTGGTAGAATTCTCACATCATATGCATGTGAGAATATGTTATATGTACACTATATATACACAAAAGTATGTGGACACCCCTTCAAATTAGTGGATTCTGCTTTTTCAGCCACACCAGTTGCTGACACACCAGTTGCTGTGTATAAAATCGAGCACCCAGCCATGCATTCTCCATAGACAAACACTGACAGTAGAATGGCCTTACTGAAGAGCTCAATGACTTTCAACGTGGCACCATCATAGGATGTCATCTTTCCATCAAGTTAGTTTATCAAATTTCTGCCCTGCTAAAGCTACACCGGACAACTGTTAGTGTTTTTATGGTGAAGTGGCAACGTCTAGGAACAACAACGGCTCAGTCGCAAAGTGATAAGCCACACAAGTTCACAGAACGGGAGTTCCAAGCAGAACAGGAGTTCCAAGCCTACCGAGTTCCAAGCTGCCTCTGGAAGCAACGTCAGCACAAGAACTGTTCGTTCGGAGCTTCATAAAATGGGTTTCCATGGCCGAGAAGCCACACACAAGCCTAGGATCACTATGCGCAATGCCAAGCGTTGGCGTGGCGTAAAGTTCGCCGCCATTGGACTCTGGAACAGTGTAAACGCGGTCTCTGGAGTGATTAATCACGCTTCACCATCTGGCAGTCCGACGGACAAATCTGGGTTTGGCGGATGCCAGGAGTATGCTACCTGCCCCAAAACATAGTGCCAACTGTAAAGTTTGGTGGAGGAGGAATAATGGTCTGGGCTAGGCGCTATAGTTCAAGTGAAGGGAAATCTTAATCCTATAGCATACATTGACATTCTAGACAATTCTGTGCTTCCAACTTTGTGGCAACAGTTTGGGGAAGGCCCTTTCCTGTTCCAGCATGACAATTCTCCTATGCACAAAGCGAGATCGGTGTGGAAGAACTTGACTGGCCTGCACAGCGCCCTGACCTCACTAATGCTCTCGTGGCTATATCAAAGCAAGTATCCAAAGCGATGTTCCAACATCTAGTGGAAAGCCTTCCCAGAATAGAAAAAGGCTGTTATAGCAGCAAATGGGGGACCAACTCCATATTAATGCCAATGATTTTGGAATGAGATGTTCAACAAGCAGGTGTCCACATACCTTTGGTAATGCAGTGTATATATAGCTGCGTTTTCCATTAGCTAAGCCGTAAATTGGGTATATTCCATTCCAATGATTTGTTTACTATTGACATTTTCCACAGGAAACCTTGTCTTGTTTCTGGTGGAAAAAGGCATTCATGTGCTATCGAACACAATGATGTTTTCAAACAGCAAGACCAAGATCAACATGGCAGTGTTGCCATTGATTTATCAAAGTTGTTCTTTATAACGTCTAAATAAAACATGTCTAGTGCAACCCCCATATCAAATCAAATTGTATTTGTCACATGCGCCGAATACAACAGGTGTAGACGTTATAGTGAAATGCTTACTTAACTGCATTGTTGGTTTAGGGCTTGTAAGAAAAGGAAAAGTAAGAGATAAAAATAACAAATATTTAAAGAGCAGCATTAAATAACAGTAGCGGGGCTATAAACAGGGGGTACCGGTACAGAGTCAACATGCCAATGTGCGGGGGCTCCGGTGACGAGGTAATTATGTACCTGTAGGTAGTTATTAAGGTGGCTATGCATAGATAACAGCACAGAGTAGCAGCAGTGTGGGGAGGGGGGGCAATGCAAATAGTCACACACTCAAATTTTGAAAAGACTTGACAAAAGTGTTCTGCTCAAACTCACCCATTCACTTTCAATGTAAGGAAAGCGAGAGAAACGGAGTGGGTGGGGAACTTTGAGCGATGCGAGCATGGGCGAGTGAGCTGAACAGGGCGGGACTAAAGTTGGGGAAAGCTGAACGTTGTGCAAATCCTGCCCGATATTGCAGTGCAAGTGACCAATCAAAGCTCACCATAGCCTCCATCCCCAAATGGATTGGCTGACAATGGCTGTTGATAGGTAGCACTACCTAGTTTGCTTGCTAGCTTGTTAACGTTAGCACCCACATGAGGTCGCTAGGCGAGTGTTGATTGTATAGTGTATCTTACGCTAACGGAGCGCAACGGAGTACGTGAAGGTGGTTTTAAATTACAAAATGGCTGGCCCTTTGCAGTACGTAGTCCTGCCTATGTTGTTTGCATAGTCCTCCTACAGAGTTTTCTTTCACTCAAATATTGAAACGAGACCTCGCAATTCCTTGTGCAGCAGCGGGGGCAGTGTTGAGTAGTATGAAGCTCTGTATTTTAGACCAAACTCACTTTGGTTGAAAATGGAACCAGGAAAATTGATTTTGTTCTTCTTTTTGCACAAAGAAAATAATTCTAAATATATCAAATTGGCCCATTGTCACAAATCAACTTCAAATTCACTTCAACATTGCTCTATCTTGATTTAGCTTAGCATTAAATAAGCAGCCTATTTTGCATTGACAACCAAATATAATCTCTGCGACTGTTCAGGGGAAATGAAAACATAAGTGCTATTCTGGATCCTTGGGACATACCTACCCTAAACCCTAACCCTGAGGGGAGAGTGGGGTAAGTTAGGCATTTTTTTTTAACATTCAGCATTATCTACATACACTACCATTCAAGAGTTTAGGGGAAACAGCAGATTTTTTTTATCTACTGGCATTATCATCAACCATCACTCCAGTGTTCCAATGGCACATTGTATTAGCTAATCCAAGTATATCATTTTAAAAGGCTAATTGATCATTAGAAAAACCTTTTGCAATTATGTTAGCACAGCTGAAAACTGTTTTTCTGATTACAGAAGCAATATAACTGGCCTTCTTTCGACAAGTTGAGTATCTGTAGCATCAGCATTTGTGGGTTCGATTACAGGCTTGAAATGGCCTTTCTTCGGAAACTCGTCATTCTATTCTTGAGAAGTGAAGGCTACTTCATGTGAGAAACTACCAAGAAACTTTAGATCTCGTACAAGCCTATGTACACCACTCCATTCACAGAACAGCGCAAACTGGCACTAACCAGAATAGAAAGAGGAGTGGGAGGCCCCGGTGAACAACTGAGCAAGAGGACAAGTACATTAGTGTCTAGTTTGAAAAACAGAGTCCTCAACTGGCAGCTTCATTAAATAGTACCCGTAAAACACAAGTCTCAATGTCAACTTCTAGGCAGAGTTCCTCTGTCCAGTGTCTTTTGCCCATCTTAATCTTTTCTTTTTATTGGCCAGTCTGAGATATGAATTTTTCTTTGCAACTCTGCCTAGAAGGCCAGCATCCCAAAGTTTCCACTCCTCTCCTCTTTTGTAAGTCCTCTTCACTGTTGACATTGAGACGTGAAAAACCCAACAGAGCTGCAGTTCCTGACACACTCAAACCAGTGTGCCTGGCACCTACTACTATACCCCCCACTTGTATCATTCACCCTCTGAATGGCACACATACACAATCCATGTCTCAAGGCTTAATAATAACCTTTTTTTTTTACCTGTCTCCTCCCACCTCATCTACACTGATTGAAGTGGATTTAACAAGTGACATCTATAAGGGATCATAGCTTTCACTTGGATTAACCTGGTCAGTCGGTCATGGAAAGAGCAGGTGTTCATAATGTTCAGTACACTTAGTGTATATCAACAGGACAGTATAATTACATAAACTTTTCAAAGCACTGGTATTGAGTTCAGATTTCACCTGAAGCATGTGTACAAGATAAAAATACATGCACGAGACGCAGTCATTCTTGCCGAGCTCTACAAGCGTTTACATGGTTCTGTGCATGCTTCTTCAGGTGATAGAAATCTGAAGCACAACCAGAGCTTTGAAAAGTTAATTATACTTTCCTGTGGATATGACTCACATGCCTACTATCATCGCCCGGACGACCGGTAAAGTAGGTTCAAATATAATTTAATCAACATTCCGGCTTGAAGAGGTTGTGAGAGAAACTTTCCTGATTCAAACGCTCATTCGGGTTTCCAGGCAAGGGCTTAGCTAGCTACACTACACTAAACAAAAATATTAAACGTAACATGTAAAGTGTTGGTTTCATGAGCTGAAATATTTTTTTAAAAATCTCAGAAATGATCCATACACACATATTTCTCTCAAATTTTGAGCACAAATTTGTTTACATCCCTGTTACGGAGCATTTCTCCTTTGGCAAGATAATCCAGCCACCTGACAGGTGTGGCATATCAAGAAGCCAGTGGAGGCTGCTGAGGGGAGGACGGCTCATAATATATGGAACAGAGTCAATGGAATGGCATCTAACACATGGAAACCATGGGTTTGATGTATTTGTTACCATTCCATGGGTTTGATGTATTTGTTACCATTCCACGAACTCCGCTCCAGCCTTTACTGCAAGCCCGTTCTCCCCAATTAAGGTGTCACCAACCGGTGCAAGAAGCTGATTAAACAGCATGATCATTATACTGGTACACCTTGTGCTGGGGACAATAAAAGGCCACTTTACAAAATATGCAGTTTTGCCATACAACACAATGCCACAGAGTTCTCAAGTTTTGAATAAGTGTGCAATTAGCTTGCTGATTGCAAGAATGTCCACCAGAGCTGTTGCCTGATAATTAATGTTAATTTCTCTACCATAAGCTGCCTGCGAAATCGTTTTTGCGAATATGACAGTACTTTCAGACGAACTCACAACAGCAGACCACCTGTAGCCACACCAGCCCTGGACCTCCACATCCGGCTTCTTCACCTGCAAGATCGTCCGAGGGAGGGTGCTGAGAAGTATTTCAGTCAGTAATAAAGCACTTTTGTGGTGGAAAACTCATTTTGATTAGCTGGGCCTGGCTCCTGAGTGCGTGGGCCTGGCTGCCAAGTGGGTGGGCTTATGCCCTCCAAGGCCCACCCATGGCTGTACCCCTGCTCAGTCATGTGACATCCATTGATTTGAGCCCAATTAATTTATTTCAATCGACTTATTTCCTTAAATAATCTGTAACTCAGTAAAATATTTGAAATGGCGGCATGTTGGATTTATATTTTTGTTCAGTTTAGATATTTCAATAAGCTTTTCGTGAAAGACAGTGAAACTTACAATAAAACTGTAATTTAAAATGGATTAAATAGTGCTCACGTTTAGCCTAAACATGTTATTAATTTAATAGGATTGTATCTAGTTATCAGTAGATGTACATACGAACCTATTCCACATAGTTTTATCTCCGGTGTGATTCGCAGCATTCTCCGTAGCCGATCATTCTCCTCCTGGTACTCCACTACCGCTTTCTCAACTGCACCGAAAATCTCCACAGCAGCCTCCGTTAAGCGCTCATTTAAAAAAACACGAAACGACTGTAGTTTAGACATTTTCAGTCGAATGAGAGTTGGGGGGGCAATTTAGTTCGGGCTGTGGGTCTTTCTTTACTACACAAAAAATTGCTAATTTTCTCCTATGGTGTTATGGCTTCTTCTTCTTCTTCGATGGGGTTTAACGGCGAATGGCTTCCAACGTTAATGGCGCCTTACTGCCACCAGCTGGACAGGATATTGAATAAGAAACCACAACAAAAACATTGCGGGAAAGGGGGAAAAACGTCATCATACAAAATTAAACACATCAACTAACAAAATCCATCCCACTTCTTTAATCACAATCCACTAAAAAAATACATCCCTACACAGGCTCAGGGATTTCTTGCACAGTGAAATCACAAAGACCCAAACTTTCAACTGCATTTCACAATGATTCCAATTTTCTTAGACTTGTTCTCCACTTGTGCTGTACAGTTTATGACCATTACAATAAATAATACAAATACCACCTTTTTTAACATATAGCATTGGTCGTGGTGGCTCTACTACCATTGTTTCTTCCCCACCACTTTTTCCTTACAATTTTCTCACTGCCTCCAGATAGGAGACACACTGGACATTCCTGACCCTTGCCACCTCATTCTCCTTCACCCCAACAGGGCACTCCAGGAATTCAGGTGCTTGTTCACCTCCACAGTGGCAGCATTTCACTTTATCTGGCGTACAATACTCTTCCCTTCTGCACACACTTGACACATTAACAAATATTTTGTATTCATGACACTGAAGTGGCTTGTGCACAAAAGCTCTTACATGGTGTCTCATGAATCCTAACTGTATATGTGAATGTATTTTCTCCATCCACCATACAGGTCAGTCGACAGGCAAGTCTTGCTTCTTCTTCTTCTGTGGGTTTTATGACAGACTACAATCCAAATGGTTTATTACTGCCACCAACTGGACAGGGTTGAAAAAAAACTATGTAAAAAAATCAAACCCATATATGATAGGAAAAACAAACTTAATCCACCCAAAATACAACAATTTAAAAAAAACATTGTCAAAAACAAATCCCCAAAACTCCCACTTCTTCCTTCCTTTAGATCTCCATATCTCCCTTCTCAAGCTCGATAACCTGAGAGGGTGTCATGGCTTTAGACAATAATCTATGCAACTCCTCCGCCGAGAATACTTACAGTCCCAGGAACCGTTCTGCTGCATCCACAATGATAACTGTTTTCCTGTAGTTCCTCTCCCCCTTGGCAGGGGCCATTAATCATCATAGCTATAAAGGCCACAAAGTCCACCTTTTTAACCTATAACATATCTGGTTCCTGCTGTTAAATGAATACCCCTGCAGCCTTCGGTGAATGCCCTTCCACCACCATGGACTATTTAGGAGCACCAATCAAACCCTCAACCCTTTTAACAGCTGCTGCATATGAAATGCTCTGGACAGCGCTGACTTTGGCCACCTCATTCTCTTTCACCATTATTGGGCATTCCAAAGACGTGGCTTCATGGTTCCCAACACAATTGCAACATGTCACATTTTCATCACTTTTAAAACACATGTTAAGATCTTTTCCACAACTTGTCTTCTTGATCTTGTCTTCTCCCTTCTGCAAACACTTGAAACATGTCAAAAAGCTTTACAATGATAACACTGCATTGGTCTTGGAACAAATACTTTGACTCAGTAGTCTACACTTGAGTAGGGCAAGACTCCATATAAAAAAAACAAAATAACAGACTTCACTTTTTCTTAATTCACCACACGATTCATCCAACGAGCATCAAATCACTCCAATCCCTGCAACATCGACTTCCCACGAAACGCCATAGTACCCCCATTGAGGGGTTCCCTGTTCCCGAAGAGACACACAGAACACATCAAACTTCTCAAATCTGATGAGACGCAACACACCCTCCTTCTGGTACAGCAACTGCTCCACCTGCAACCGCAGGGCTCTCCAGAGGGTGGTGCAGTCTGCCCAACACATTATCGATAGAATACTAACTGCCCTCCAGGACAGCTACAGCACCCGATGTCACAGGAAGGCCAAAATGCTCATCAAGGACATCAACCACCCAAGCCACTGCCTGTTCCCCCCGTTATCATCCAGAAGGTGAGGTCAGTACAGCTGCATCAAAGCTGGGACCGAAAGACTGAAAAACAGCTTCTATCTCAAGGTCATCAGACTGTTAAATAGCCATCACATGGAGGCTTCCACCCGGTTACTCAACCCTGCACCTTAGAGGCTGCTGTCCCATGTACATAGACATGGAATCACTGGTAACTTTAATAATGGAACACTAGTCACTTTAATAATGTTGACATACTAGTCTTCTCACATCAACACCATTATCCCAGAAACCCTAGACCTACTACAATTTGCATACCACCCTAACAGATCTACAGATGATCCACAGAAGAAGAGGCAAAAACAGACGTACCCCCATCGCGACGTCCCCCAAAGGCTAACTTGCTCGCCCCGGTCTACTAACTGCTAGCCTGCCTGCTCCGGTCTGCTGACTGCTAGCCCCTGCTAACTGCTTGCTTGATAGCCCGGTCTGCTAACTGCTAGCTTGCCAGCCCCGGTCTGCTAACTGCTAGCTTGTTTAGCCACGGCCTACTAACTGTTAGCTTGGCCAGCCACTCATTGGACCCATATGTTCACTTGGCTACGCATACCTCTCTCTAATATCAATATGCCTTGTCCATTACTGTCCTGGTTAGTGATTACTGTCTAATTTCACTGTAGAGCCTCTAGCCCTGCTCAATATGCCTTAACCAACCATGTTGTTCCACCTCCTACATATGCGATGACATCACCTGGTTTAAACGTCTCTAGAGACTATATCCCTCTCATCATTACTCAATGCCTAGGTTTACCTCCAATGTACTCACTTCCTACCTTACCTTTGTCTGTACACTATGCCTTGAATCTATGCTATCGTGTCCAGAAACCTGCTCCAGAAACCGTGCTAGACGGCCAGTTCATATAGCTTTTAGCCGTACCCTTATCCTACTTCTCCTCTGTTCCTCTGGTGATGTAGGGGTTAATCCAGGTCCTGCAGTGCCTAGCTCCACTCCCACTCCCAGGTGCTTTCATTTGTTGACTTCTGTAACCGTAAAAGCCTTGGTTTCATGCATGTTAACATTAGAACATTAGTGCCACAGGGTTCAATTCTTGGACCGACTCTCTTCTCTGTATACATCAATGATGTCGCTCTTGCTGCTGGTGAGTCTCTGATCCACCTCTACGCAGACGACACCATTCTGTATACTTCTGGCCCTTCTTTGGACACTGTGTTAACAACCCTCCAGGCAAGCTTCAATGCCATACAACTCTCCTTACGTGGCCTCCAATTGCTCTAAAATACAAGTAAAACTAAATGCATGCTCTTCAACTGATCGCTACCCGCACCTACCCGCCTGTCCAACATCACTACTCTGGACGGCTCTGATTTAGAATACGTGGACAACTACAAATACTTAGGTGTCTGGTTAGACTGTAAACTCTCCTTCCAGACCCATATCAAATATCTCCAATCCAAAGTTAAATCTAGAATTGGCTTCCTATTTCGCAACAAAGCATCCTTCACTCATGCTGCCAAACATACCCTTGTAAAACTGACCATCCTACCAATCCTCGACTTTGGCGATGTCATTTACAAAATAGCCTCCAATACCGTACTCAACAAATTGGATGCAGTCTATCACAGTGCAATCCGTTTTGTCACCAATGCCCCATATACTACCCACCATTGCAACCTGTACACTCTCGTTGGCTGGTCCTCGCTTCATACTCGTCGCCAAACCCACTGGCTCCATGTCATCTACAAGACCCTGCTAGGTAAAGTCCCCCCTTATCTCAGCTCGCTGGTCACCATAGCATCTCCCACCTGTAGCACACGCTCCAGCAGGTAGATCTCTCTAGTCACCCCCAAAACCAATTCTTTCTTTGGCCGCCTCTCCTTCCAGTTCTCTGCTGCCAATGACTGGAACGAACTACAAAAAGCACTGAAACTGGAAACACTTATCTCCCTCACTAGCTTTAAGCACCAACTGTCAGAGCAACTCACAGATTACTGCACCTGTACATAGCCCACCTATATTTTAGCCCAAACAACTACCTCTTTCCCTACTGTATTTAATTTATTTATTTTGCTCCTTTGCACCCCATCATTTTTATTTCTACTTTGCACATTCGTCCATTGCAAATCTACCATTCCAGTGTTTTACTTGCTATATTGTATTTACTTTGCCACCATTGCCTTTTTTTGCCTTTACCTCCCTTATCTCACCTCATTTGCTCACATCGTATTTAGACTTGTTTATACTGTATTATTGACTGTATGTTTGTTTTGCTCCATGTGTAACTCTGTGTCGTTGTATGTGTCGAACTGCTTTGCTTTATCTTGGCCAGGTCGCAATTGTAAATGAGAACTTGTTTTCAACTTGCCGACCTGGTTAAATAAAGGTGAAATAAATAAATAAATAAAAGAAGCCTACTCCCTATATTTGTTTTACTCACTGGTTTAGCACACTCTGATGATGCCTGGCTATTCTGAAATAAGCATGCCCCATTCAAAAAAATGTAGAACTAGAAATAGATATAGTCCGTGGTTCACTCCAGACCTGTCTGCCCTTGACCAGCACAAAAACATCCTGTGGCGTTCTGCAATAGCATCGAATAGCCCCCATGATATGCAACTTTTCAGGGAAGTTAGGAACAAATATACACAGGCAGTTAGGAAAGCGAAGGCTAGCTTTTTCAAACAGAAATTTGCATCCTGTAGTACCAACTCAAAAAGGTTCTGGGACACTGTAAAGTCCATGGAGAATAAGAGCACCATCTCCCAGCTGCCCACTGCTCTGAGGCTAGGAAACACTGTCACCACCAATAAATCCACTATAATTGAGAATTTCAATAAGCATTTTTCTACGGCTGGCCATGCTTTCCACCTGGCTACGCCTACCCCGGTCAACTGCCCGGCACCCTCCACAGCAACCTGCCAAAGCCCCCACCATTTCTCCTCCAAATCCAGATGTCTGATGTTCTGAAAGAGCTGCAAAATCTGGACAACTACAAATCAGCCGGGCTAGACAATCTGGACCCTCTCTTTCTAAAATTATCTGACGAAATTGTTGCAACCCCTATTACTAGCCTGTTCAACCTCTCTTTCGTATCGTCTGAGATTCCCAAATATTGGAAAGCTGCCGCGGTCATCCCCCTCTTTAAACGGGGTGACACTCTAGACCCAATCTGCTACAGACCTATATCTATCCTACCTTCTCTTTCTAAGGTCTTCAAAAGTCAAGTTAACAAACAGATTTACCGACCATTTCGAATCCCACTGTACCTTCTCCGCTATGCAATCTGGTTTCAGAGCTGGTCATGGGTGCACCTCAGCCACGCTCAAGGTCCTAAACGACATCATAACCGCCATCGATAAGAGACATTACTGTGCATCCGTATTCATCGACCTGGCGAAGGCTTTCGACTCTGTCAATCACCACATTCTTATTGGCATACTCGACAGCCTTAGTTTCTCAAATGATTGCCTCGCCTGGTCTACCAACTACTTCTCTGATAGAGTTCAGTGTGTCAAATTGGAGGGCCTGTTGTCCGAACCTCTGGCAGTCTCTATGGGGGTGCCACAGGGCTCAATTCTCGGGCCAACTCTCTTCTCTGTATACATCAATGATGTCGCTCTTGCTGCTGGTGATTCTCTGATCCACCTCTACGCAGACGACACCATTCTGTACACATCTGGCCCTTCTTTGGACACTGTGTTAACTAACCTCCAGACGAGCTTCAATGCCATACAACTCTCCTTCCGTGGCCTCCAACTGCTCTTAAATGCAAGTAAAACTAAATGCATGCTTTTCAACCGATCACTGCCCGCAGTTGCAAATGAGAACTTGTTCTCAACTACCCTACCTGGTTAAATAAAGGTGAAATTTAAAAAAATATTTAAAAAATGATATAATCACCATTGCACTGCCCATTCCCACATGGACAAAAGGAGCACCTATGTGAGAATGTGATTAATTGACTACAGCTCAACGTTCAACACCATAGTGCCCTCAAGGCTCATCAATAAGCTAAGGACCCTGGGACTAAACACCTCCCTTTGCAACTGGATCCTGGACTTCCTGACGGGCAGCCCCTCCGGTGGTAAAGGTAGGTAACAACACATCAGTCATTCTGATCCTCAACACAGGGGGCCCATCAGGGGTGCGTGCTCAATCACTTCCCTGTTCACTCATGACTGCATGGCCAGGCAAGACTCCAACACCATCATTAAGTTTGCCGATGACACAACAGTGGTAGGCCTGATCACCGACAACGACGAGACAGCCTATAGGGAGGAGGTCAGAGACCTGACTGTGTCGTGCCAGGACAACAACCTCTCCCTCAACGTGACCAAGACAAAGGAGATGATTGTGGACTACAGGAAAAAGAGGACAGAGCACGCCTCCACTCTCATCGATGGGGCTGCAGTGTAGCAAGTTGAGAGCTTCAAGTTCCTTGGTGTCCACATCACCAACAAACTAACATGGTCCAAGCACACCATGACAGTCATGAAGAGGGCACTGCAAACCTATTCCCCCTCAAGAGACTGAAAAGATTTGTCATGGGTCCTCAGTTCCTCAAAAGGTTCTACAGCTGCACCATCAAGAGCATCCTGACTGGTTGCATCACAGCCTGGTATGGCAACTGCTCGGCCTCCGACCGCAAGGAACTTCAGAGGGTAGTGCGAACGACCCAGTTACATCAAGCTTCCTGCCATCCAGGACCTTTATACCAGGCTGTGTCAGAGGAAGAACCTAAAAATTGTTAAAGACTCCAGCCACCCTAGTCATAGACTGTTCTCTCTGCTACCGCACCGCAAGTGGTACTGGAGCACCAAGTCTAGGTCCAAGAAGCCTCTAAACAGCTTCTACCCCCAAGTCATAAGACTGCTGAACATCCAATTAAATGGCTACCCAGGCTATTTGCATCCTCCCCGTTTAGACCTCTGCTACTCTCTGTTGTTATAATCTATGCATCCTCACTTTAATAACTCTACCTACATGTACATATCACCTCAACTAACTGGTACCCCTGCACATTGACTCTGTACTGGTAACCCCCTGTATATAGTCTCGCTATTGTCATTTATTGCTTCTCTGTCACAAATCTCTTCGTCGTCTGAGGAGGAGTAGGAAGGACCTGACCAATATGCAGCGTGGTAAGTGTCCATGTTAATTTATTAGACTAAACACACGATACAAAATAACAAAGTGAAAGGAAGAAACGAAACAGTTCTGTCAGTTGAATACACAAAACAACTACCCACCAATCATAGTGGGAACACAGGCTACCTAAGTATGGTTCTCAATCAGAGACAACGATTGACAGCTGCCTCTGATTGGGAACCATACCAGGCCAAAAGCAGAAATATAAAACATAGAACAAAAACATAGAATGCCCACCCCAACTCATGCCCTGACCAACCCAAAGCAGAGACATAAAAAAGGAACTAAGGTCAGGACGTGACACTCTTCCCTAAGCCCCAGACCTCAGACTGGGGCGAAGGTTTACCTTCCAAGGCCCTTCCCTAAGCCCACAGCCAAGACAATGCAGGAGTGGCATCAAGACAAGTCTCTGAATGTTCTTGAGTGGCCCAGCCAGAGCCCGGACTTGAACCCAATCGAACATCTCTGGAGAGACCTGATAATAGCTGTGCAGTATGGCTCCCCATTCAACCTGACAAAGCTTGAGAAGATCTGCAGAGAAGAATGGGATAAACTACCCAAATACATGTGTGCCAAGCTTTTAGTGTCATACCCAAGACTCAATATAATAAGCAGTGGTGGAGAAAGTACCCAATTGTCATGCTTGAGTCAAAGTAAAGATATCTTAATAGAAAATGACTCAAGTAAAAGTCTGAAAGTATGTATTTTAAAATATACTTAAGTATCAAAAGAAAATGTAATTGCTAAAGTATCAAAAGTAAAAGTATAAATAATTCAAGCAAACCAGACGGCACCATATTCCTAATTTTTTTATTTTATTTACGGACTCTAAGACAACATTTACAAACTAATAATGTGTGTTTAGTGAGTTCAGTGAGGCAGTAGATCAGATCAGAGGCAGTAGGGATGACCAGGGATATAAAATATACAGATAAGAATAAGAGATAAAAGTAACAAGTAATTCAAGAGAAGCAGTGTAATAACAATAGCGAGACTATATACAGGGGGGGTACCGATACAGAGTTAATGTGCGGGGGCACCGGTTATTTGAGGTAAGCAAATATTATGGATAGCCATTTGACTAGATGTTCAGGAGTCTTAATGATGGTGTTGGAGATGTGCCTGGGCCGTGCAGTCATGAGTGAACAGCGAGTACAGGAGGGGACTGAGCACGCAACCCTGAGGGGCCCCTGTGTTGAGGATCAGCGTGGCGGATGTGTTGTTACCTACCCTTACCACCTGGTGGCGGCCCGTCAGGAAGTCCAGGATCCAGTTGCAGAGGGAGGTGTTTAGTCCCAGCAGTTTAGTCCCAGCTTATTGATGAGCTTTGAGGGCACTATGTTGTTGAACGCTGAGCTGTAGTCAATGAATAGCATTCTCACATAGATGTTCCTTTTGTCCAGGTGGGAAAGGGCAGTGTGGAGTGCAATGGAGATGGCATCATCTGTGGATCTGTTGGGGCGGTATGCATATTGGAGTGGGTCTAGGGTTTCTGGGTTGATGGTGTTGATGTGAGCCATGACCAGCCTTTCAAGGCTTCATGGCTACAGCTGTGAGTGCTATGGGTTGGTAGTCGTTTAGGCAGGTTACCTTAGTGTTCTAGGGCACAGGGACTGTGGTGGGCTGCTTAAAACATGTTGGTATTACAGACTCAGACAGGCAGAGGTTGAAAATGACATGACGATCACACCAGTGACAATCAATAACAAAACTTTTTTCCTCAATGCAATGTTTTATAAAACCCTCAACAATTATATAAAAAAATTATTATTTGCATTTTATTACTGTTTCAATATTGTAATCACATAATATGGCTTTCCTTTTGATAGATATGGCAAAATGAGGTGTACAGACAGGTGTACAGACAGTGCAGGGATTCTGACCCAGACCTATGATTGTCTGATCCATATAGACTTCAGTGAGAACTTCACTTGCAAGTATGCTTCAGAGATCCAGTCAGTTCACTTCGGGGGAGTCAAACAAGCAAGTGACACTCCACACTGGTGTCCTCTGTGTGGCAGAAGAGCCCCCAATATCCTTCTGCACCATCTCACTCAGCAGAAGGCATGATTCAGCAGCCATATGGGCTCACCTGGATCCTATCCTGGACATGATAAAACACCAGTACCCTTCCGTGCAACACCTTCATTTCTTCAGTGATGGCCCATGCCACACAATATAAACAGAAGGGCAACTTTTACATGGTTTGCACAGAACCTTACAAGAAGTGCTTCCAGGGGACCACGTGGAGCTTTTTTTGAGGCCAGCCACGGATAAGGTGCTCCCGATGGAGTGGGGGGGTTCATTCAAGAGGTCAGCCGACCTCATGGTCCGCTACGGGAGAAACATAACGGATGCAATGTCTTTCTACCAGGAGATGAGGGACTCATACAATGCATACAGCTGCATTAAGTCATCAAGGAAGAGGTGAAAAGAAAGGCACAGTAAACATTTTAAGGATATGATCATTCAATTCCGATGACTCAACCTCAATTATTTCTAATGTTACAACAACAAAAAACAATAGTATAAATGTAAAAATGTCAGGCAATAGAACTTTACACACACACACGTTTAAGGCAAATCATTACTAATCCAAAACAATTTCTTAGTATTATCATTAACATTTTCTGTCTTTGATTACATATGCAAATTACAGACTGAAATTACATTCTGGAAAACCTGAAATGTCATTTAAAATATAAGTAACACAATGTAACACAACATAATGTAACGTAGTAAAAAGATGCAAAATATATTAAGCTGTCATTTATGTTGTATAATGTTAAGGGGTTCACTATTATCTGACTAATTTTAGATTTTTTCAAAAGTATAAAAATGTGTAAAAGTTGGCGGTTCAAAAAGCCACCATTTTCATAGAATGACCCAAGTAAAGGATGACTTGGGTGAATCCATTCTTCATTAAGAGTCGAATGTATTGCATTACTCTATACAGGATTAAATCATTATCGTAAATAAGCAAAAGAAGTGATTTGATTTCAACTAAACGCAGGTAGGCTTAGCTATATTGCAGTTAAAACGATCTCACCTCACTGCACATAATTCAAAACAACACTGTAGGCTACATCGAAACTGTAGCTTATGACTCAAGATCTAAATTAATAATTTGCAAATAAATTCATAAAAAATCCAACAATGTGATTTTCTGGATTCATTTTCTCATTTTGTCTGTCATGGTTGAAGTGTACCTATGATGAAAATTCCAGGCCTCTCTCATCTTTTTAAGTGGGAGAACTTGCACAACTGGTGGCTGACTAAATACTTTTTTGCCCCACTAAGTCACCAACTTCAGTGATATTTGCAATTCATTCCAGTCATTGCCAGTAGAGAACTGAAGGTAGGCGGCCAATGTAGGTGATGGCTTTGGGGATGACCAGTGAAATATACCTGCAGGAGCGCATGCTACGGGTGGGTGTTGCTATGGTGACCAGTGAGCTGAGATAAGGTGGAGCTTTACCTGGCAAAGACTTATAGATGATCTGGAGCCAGTGGGTTTGGTGACGAATATGAAGCGAGGGTCAGCCAACGAGAGCATACAGGTCACAGTGGTGGGTAGTACATGGGGCTTTGGTGACAAAACGGATGGCACTGTGATAGACTGCATCCAGTTTGCTGAGTGAAGTGTTGGAGGCTATTTTGTAAATGGCATCGCCGAAATCAAGGATCAGTAGGATAGTCAGTGTTATGAGGGTATGTTTGGCAGCATGAGTGAAGGAGGCATTGTTGCGAAATAAGAAGCTGATTCTATATTTAATTTTGGATTGGAGATGCTTAATATGAGTCTGGAAGGAGAGTTTACAGTCTAGCCAGACACCTAGGTATTTATAGTTGTCCACATATTCTAAGTCAGAACCGTCCAGAGTAGTGATGCTAGTCGGGCGGGCAGGTGCGGGCAGCAATCGGTTGAAGAGCATGCATTTTGTTTTACTGGCATTTAAGAGCAGTTGGAGGCCACAGAAGGAGTGTTGTATGGCATTGAAGCTCGTTTAGAGGTTTGTTAACACAGTGTCCAAAGAAGGGCCAGATGCATACAGAATTGTGTCATCTGCGTAGAGGTGGATCAAAGATTCACCCACAGCAAGAGCGACATCATTGATATATACAGAGAAAAGAGTCGGCCCGAGAATTGAACCCTGTGGCACCCCTATAGAGACTGCCAGAGGTCCAGACAACAGGCCCTCCGATTGACACACTGAACTCTATCTGTGAAGTAGTTAGTGAACCAGGCGAGGCAGTCATTAGAGAAACCAAGGCTGTTGAGTCTGCCGATAAGAACACAGTGATTGACAGAGTCGAAAGCCTTGGCCAGGTCGATGAAGATGGCTGCACAGTACTGTCTTTTATCGATGGAGGTTATGATATCGTTTAGGACCTTGAGCGTGGCTGAGGTGCGGCCGTGACCAGCTCTTTTAACATCATGCTGTATGTGACTGATGTCTTTCCATCGCTCCCATTCACTGGTGTAGTGGGTATATACATTTTGCCAAAAAGTTTCCAAATGGCCCGCCCAGCTAAGGAATGGCACCCAGTGGGGAAAATCCTATGTTTTCCAAAATATTTTTCAGATTCTCACTCTCAAAAGCACCCTTTTTTTATTATAGAAAAAATACAAAAATGTGGTCTAAGTCCACAACAATGCATAAACCACATCAATCTGATAGGGTGGGCCTGGCTCCCCAGTGGGTGGGCCTCTGTCCACCCAGGACCATCCATGTCTACTCCCCAGATGCAAACACCTCATCACAAATAGCCTACTAATCAACACTTCGGACTAAACTTTGTCAATACCTGGTTTGCATACCAATTGTTACCTTAGTTATCATTTACTGGTAGATACCATACATTGAAACGGTATATCCTACAATACCAGTTACCATCATTCTTCTGTGAGCTGCTCAATGACCAAACCAGTTGAGACCTGCACTCTTGCTGCCTGCAGATGATATTCCGCTGTGTGCAGCACGCACAAAGTAGCCTACACAATCGCTACTTTGTGCATGATTTCTTTATTGTACTACATTCATGATAAGTCGTATACTTCCACTACACGACTTTAATACCCATCAGTAGGGATTAAGAAGTAAGTATATCTATACGCAATGCCCACTGAAAAAAAGTGGGTATACGGTTTATTCTTGCGTTAACCCTCCACTACACCACTGGCCCTTTGTATTTTATAAAAAACGCACTCTCCTACATGAGTGCGCAAGTATTACGGTTGCTGTCCTTTCATAATCACGAACATGTCACACACTGAAGGCCTATAGGTTCGCCACTGCGCAAACATGTCTATAATAGATAATACGGCTGTTAAGATGCTGTACTAATGTTTCAAGAAAGGAGTGTATATATTTGGCTTGATTAATTAGTTGTATGCGCTGACTGAATGGAATCTGATAATTCTGAGTATTCCCTGGTCTCGGGAAGAAATGACGAGTCCTCACTGCCCGACCGAGTACAAATGTATCCGACAGAGGCATGTGTGATCTCGAGATCGGACTAATGTACTCAGGTGTTCAAAAACGCATATCAGGCCGAGAGCGTAATGCTTTTTAGGTAGTTCTTTATGAGTTTTAGTTGAGAAAACGATCTTTCCGCAGAAGCGACAGTTACAGGGATGGTAAAAACAGCAGTGGTGTAAAGTACTTAAGTAGTACATTAAATTATTTTTTACTTAATACGTTTTTTTGGTTATCTGTACTTTACTTAACTACTATTTTTTTGCCAACTTTTACTTCACTACATTCCTAAAGAAAATAATGTACTTTTTACTCCATACATTTTCCATGACACCTACGCTTACATTTTATCTGGAAATTAGTCCAATTCACACTTATAAAGAGAACATCCCTGGTCAACCCTACTGCCTCTAATCTGGCAGACTCACTAAACACAAATGTTTAGTTTATAAATGTGTTGGGAGTGTGCCTCTGGCTGTCCTTCAATAAAAATTAAATACTTTTAGACTTTTACTGAAGTAGTATTTTACTATGTGACTTTCACTTTTCCTCAAGTATGACTATTGAGTACTTTTTCCACCACTGAAAAACAGCTTGATAGCGGTAGCAACATCAGGGAAACTGCGCAGAAGGGAGTTACAGCCGTTCTGTAACATCTTTAATTTAGCCACTCATCCTCATTAATTGCTGGTCTCAATACGTTCTGGAAAGAGATTAGGTGTATATGAAGCTCTGGGGACAGGTCGTCTGGATACTGGACAGCCAATAAACTGGCAGATGCAAACAGATTATCACCTTCAGCAGACAACAGTTCTTGAGGGCTTGAACAAAAAAAGCTGTTTGCGATTTAGTTCATACTGGTGAACCGGCATTTGAGTTGTGTAGTTGCAATATCAACAGTCCCTCATCTTTGGTACACTATATACAAACATATGTGGACACCCCTTTGAATTAGTGGAGTCGGCTATACAGGTGTATAAAATTGAGCACACAGCCATGCAATCTCCATAGACAGACATTGGCAGTAGAATGGCCTTACTGAAGTCCGTTCATAAAATTTCTGCTCTGCTAGAGCTTTCCCGGTCAACTGTAAGTGCTGTTATTGAGAAGTGGAAACATTTTGGAGCAAAGCCGCGAAGTTGTTGTAGGCCACACAAACTCACAGATCACCATGCACAATGCCAAGCGTCAGCTGGAGTGGTGTGAAACTCATTGGACTCACCGCCATTGGACTCTGGAGCAGTGGAAACGTGTTCTCTGGAGTGATGATTCACGCGTCACATCTGGCAGTCTGGCGGACGAATCTGGGTTTGGCGGATGCCAGGAGAACGCTACCTGTCCCAATGCATAGTGCCAACTGTAAAGTTTGGCGGATCAGGAATAATGGTCTGGAGCTGTTTTTCATGGTTCAGGCTAGGGCCCTTAGTTCCAGTGAAGGGAAATCATAACGTTACAGAATGAAATGACATTCTAGACGATTCTGTGCCTCCAAATTCGTGGCAACAGTTCAGGGAAGGCCCTTTCTTGTTTCAGTATGACAATGCCCCCATGCACAAAGCGAGGTCCATACAGAAATGGTTTGTCGAGATCGGTGTGGGAGAATTTGACTGGGCTGCATAGAGCCCTGACCTCAACCTCATCAAACACCTTTGGGATGAATTGGGGTGCCGACTGCGAGCCAGGCCTAATCGCCCAACATCAGTCCCCGACCTCACTAATGCTCTTGTGGCTGAATGGAAGCAAGTCCTCGTAGCAATGTTCCAACATCTAGTGGAAAGCCTTTCCAGAAGAGTGGAGGCTGTTATAGCAGCAAAGGGGGGACCAACTCCATATTAATGACCATAATTTTGGAATGAGATGTTCAACAAGCAGGTGTCCACATACTTTTGGTCATATAGTGTATATAACGTATAAATGCCTCATGAGCTCAGTTCAACAGTCACCTCATCAGATCACAAAACATCAGAACCTAAAATCTTGTTTTACTCCATTATTTGCAAACAATGTAACTGCAAACAAACACTATATAGCCTCAAAAGATGGTTAAAAATATCATTTTGATCTCATGAGTGGCCAGTCCTTCCATCCGTAGACCTGTCGGAATTTGAGTGTTTTTACATTTCTTTCTCCCTCAGCTGTTTACCGAAAAAGGGTCGGGGTGTCCACTTTGTTGTTGTTTGTACTGCAAAGGGGTATATACTAGCCACCGTGCTTCTACATCTGCGTTGCTTGCTGTTTGGGGTTTTAGGCTGGGTTTCTGTTATAGCACTTTGACATCTGCTGAAAAAACAGCTTTATAAATATATTTGATCTGATTAGCATAACCCTCAGATCTGTAAGATTCCCATTATACAGTGTACTACTGTTTGATCATTACCTCATCATTCAAATCATATCAAACTTTATTTACACAGGCTTTACAAAAGTAAATGAATCACACATCTATCTATCTGTAACGCAGACCATGAATGATCCAGAGTTGCTTTGCTTTCCTAGGAGTGTTATACACATCCTGTTTTTTTTATTCCCATCTTCTGACAGATGTCTTTGTCCTAATTATCTTTCCTTTCAGTTTTCATCCTGTTTTCTTTCTTTGTGGACTTTATGCACATGCTTCAGCAGATAAGCCTTATGAGTGAATCTTAAACCACAGACTGCACAGCCATGTTGTTTCACTCCTTTGTGAGTGAGTGTATGAGTGGTTAGGTTCCCCTTGAGACGGAAGCTTTTCCCACAGTCATCACAGCTAAATGGTTTCTCTCCTGTGTGAGTCAGTATATGCCTCCTTAGGTCCCCCTTCTGACTGAAGCTTTTCCCACAGTCGCCACAGCTAAACGGTTTCTCTCCTGTGTGAGTCAGTATATGCCTCCTTAGGTCCCCCTTCTGATTGAAGCTTTTACTGCAAAAATTACAGCTAAATGGTTTCTCTCCTGTGTGAGTCAGTATATGCCTTCTTAAGTCACCCTTCTGAATGAAGCACTTCCCACAGTCACCACAGTTAAATGGCATCTCTCCTGTGTGAATACGCATGTGCATGGACAGATTTCCTTTTTGTTTGAATGTCTTGCCATAAAAGGGGTAGTTGCAGGGTTTCCCCATTGGTGCGGTCGGAGCCAATGTTGGGCTGGGATCCAATGGTGGGCTGCTGTCAAGTCCTACTGGGTTGCTGCTTATGGCTGAGCTGTGGATAGAGGCATTGTTTTGATTATCTGGAGGGTCACAGGAAATGTCGAAACCCTTCAGGTGGGTCACAGTGGCAAAAGGTTCAGGATCCACTCGTTTAGAGTCAATATCTACGTGCTCCACAATCTGGGTTTTAGGAAGAGTCAAGGACCAAAGTGGGTCCTCCTGATCACATTCACTTTTCACACAGGAAGGAGTGAATTTGAACTCTATGATATCAGGCTCCAGCCCTTGAATCTGCTCTTCCTCTATAATCTGTGTGGGCTTTGGGTCCTCCTGCACCAGACTGGGATTCCACTCTTGCTCAGAGTGCTGCTGCTCAGGTGGATCCTCCTCTTCAGCGACAGCAAGAGAGAGAGGCAGGGAGCCTGGAGGGAAGGAGAGGAAGAGCAGAATGAAATAGAACACTTGAATCATACAGGTGAATTATAGATCTCTATAATCTATACAGCCATTAGATGTGCCTGAGGGCAGATAGCTAGGGCCAGCTTCTAGAACGAGATTGTATCTTAGTCTAGCAGTAATAACACTAGCCCAGCATGCAACTTATTTGCCGACCTGTATCTGTGCATGTTTGACGACGCTCAAACGGTACTTCCATTGTCAGCGAACGGTTCTGATAAGGAATGCCTTGTATGCGTTGCCGAGTGGTATGAATAAGGAATTGATTATAAAGGATTTCTTTTAGTAAGTTACTATTTTTTCAATTATTTATCATGGGTGCTTATTTACATTGTCAGGTTGTAATATTGTCTGTTTTACCTATGAGGGGATTTGATTATCTGGCCCAGGTTACACCGATGGGAGGCCTCCCGGCTGTGAGCCAGAGCCAGGTGCCCCGGCCAAAGTAGTGATGTGCAGTTCGCAAATGATTCGTTATTTTTGGGACGACTCTTTTTTTTTACCTACTCGAGAGTGATGATTCGTTTTTCTGAGTAACTCGTTCATTTTTGTCGTTCGTTTGACCTGCTGGGCAATGAACTCTACAGCAGGATTAATACGCGCTCCTTTAGTGACGTGCTTACAACAACAACTGTATGGAATATATGCGCGCTGGCAAAATAGATCGTGCTGCAGGCAGCATAAATAATAAATAGAAAATACATGTTTTGAACTGATAATTGTTCGCAGGGTGCAATAATTCATGCAATTAATTGATAATTGAATGTTATGATGGACAAAGCTTTGTTGAACCAAAACATACACAGCCTTTTCTCAACCAACTCGAACGCGAGAGTGAATCGTCTCGGGTGCTGCAGTCCGCAAAATATATTGTGCTTATCGCCCTCGCGGCAGTCAAGCAATGCATTCCGAAAATAGTTGTTCACAATCTAGTCCGGTTGTGGCCACAACTAGACCCATCATATTGTTATTTGGGTGTTTACATATTCCATTGGTCAGCGCAACATGTACTCAGAATCTATTTGTTGGTCATTCTACAATTGATTTATCAATCATGTCATGGCTTTTATTCACATATGTATAAAAGCCTCATT
This sequence comes from Oncorhynchus masou masou, assembly GCF_036934945.1. NCBI lineage: Eukaryota > Metazoa > Chordata > Actinopteri > Salmoniformes > Salmonidae > Oncorhynchus > Oncorhynchus masou. The sequence goes on from NC_088238.1 coordinate 41,688,356, forward strand.
GTTTTACTTCTGTAAAACCCTGAAAAAAGCCTAAATGCGTTGGTTCTACTTTTGGCAATAACGACGCTTTTTCAAATGTAATTCCATTGTCCTTCAAGTGTTGCCGAATATCCTCTCTACCTCAGTTTCCTACTGAATTCATGCACTTTGGTTGGAAAGTGAGGCAGTGGCAGTGATCCCTTCCCTTTGCATCCCAGATTGGTGCCCAGGAAATAATTCAATCCAATTATTAGACGTGAACATCCCACCTCCAAAACCAAACATGGATGTCAATGTTTGCGCAGGATGTGAAAACACGCTTCGTTCTACATCCTGTCTGCAGTAGCATGGTGCCTGTATTGCCAGGCTGATTAGCTAGGAGGAACAGGTGTGAAACAGACAGGTGTGCTCACAAAGGAAGAACAACATGGAATCCATGTTTAGTTTTGATTTGGAGGTGGGGTGGTATAGCATCTTGGTACGTTCACAGATGGGGGTCTACCTCTGCCCGAGCACCTGCCCCTTTTCCCTCCTACTCGCCAAGAGCCCTTTTGGGTGGTGGTATAAAATATTTTTTTTTTTGGTACAGTTTTTGTCGATGTTGTTCTGATCCCACTGCCCCCAAGTCATTGTGACGTCAAGTTCGCCACCCCTACCCCGTCTGTTGGTCTGCCCTGTACGAAGCTGGTTTGTGCCTTTTTCCCCCCCAGTCTGCTCTGTAAGGTGATTGCGTGCGTCTGGTACCCAAACATACATGGCTTGAAATACGGTCACCGGTCGAGTGTGTGTACCAAGTTTAGCTACATAGTTTAGCTACCAGAAGTGAAATGACAACATTGAACTGGGAACCATCATATTTTTGTATAAAATATCTAACAATGAAAGACAAGGATTTCTGTTTTGAATTGGGTCAAGTTAGTGTGGGAAAGGTGGAAAAACAATTGTTATCATCAATGATGATAGGCCACCAGGTACAGACAACCTTGATGACAAACTATTGAGAATGGTAGCAGACTCAATAGTTTGTATTGAGCAGACTCAATGTATTGCCACGCCTATTTGCAATATTTTTAACTAAAGCCTAAATGAGTGTGTGTCTACTGGCGTGCAGGGAAGCTAAAGTAATTCCCAGGGGTGAAAGTAAGCCGGAACGGTCCGGTACGGATTACTGGTCAAATAAATAGTGGGGGTACGCTGTACCCATAAAACATGAGCCTATCACATTGCACTATAATCATATTAGCATACACTACAGTTAGGAACGTGTGGTATGTCAGTGAACAGCATGCAGCCAAAACAGGTCTTTCACAATATTTAAATAACAATGGCAGGAAAACACAGGTTGGAAAGCAAATGGCTCCTGCTGAAAAAAGAAGACTAATCTGTCTGTAAACTACAATGCAAAACAAGAGAGAGATGTGCTCATGCCAAAAGCCTATCGGCCATCGCTGGTGAGTGAGCTGCGCATCTTTGGGTGAGTCAGTGAAACTGGCAGTGGCGTGTATTCATAGATGCCAAGGGATGTCAGTGTTCCCCAAAATAATTACTAACAAAAAAACAAAAAATGTATTTCCTCTCTGTGTTTCATCATTTTCCTTGAATTCGCAAGAGGATGAATGTATCTCACCGGAGAAAGCATCCGCGTGTGAGGGAAACAGCACCCCTCTGTCTCTGTATATGTAGACCATCTGTCTGATGCTGTCTGGTCAAAAAGGGTATGACATCGTCGCCGCCTGTAGCATTGAATGCAAGGGAAGCCAGTGAGCATTTGGCTTCCCTTGATAAAAAAGTATTAAATAATAGCGAATCAGCATTGAACTGAACCGAGTGAGCTCAACTGCGAATGGTCCTGGTGCACCAAAAAAAATAAAACTGTATCAAGGGAAGCCAGTTTGGATTTGGCTTCACACCAATCACATCACATCGAGAGCAAAACGTCATTGACAGACAACTTGAATTGTTGTGTTGTTGTCCTCCGGTGGCTAACTAGCTAAAATCGCCCTATTCCTAAATGAGCCATGGATGGAGATAGGGATTTGGACTTGTGGTTTTAATTCATTTTTAGTACTGGACAATGATTAGAACAGCGATTCTGATCCAACCATAAATTCATACATTGTGCCCCTGGCCTGAGAGGATGGAAGTTCAACATGTAGCTAGATGTAGTAGTCTAATGTTAACTAGCTGGCTCATCGTTGCCCATGAAAGGAAGTTAGGCTAGCAAGCAAGAATTTCAGCCAGGTAGCCTAGGACAACAAAAACTAAAAGCATGTACTGTATGACAGTCATAGACCGTTTCGTCAACATAACAGAGGAAGATGGCATTGGCATTTCTCTACAAGTTGGGTGAGTCAACATGGTTTTTTTTCTACTTAAACACAAGCTCACACACACACAGTGTTATACTAAGAATGAGGTGATTTTATGATATTAGAATGTTGATGTTGAAATGGTGCTGGAATAGTGGAGCTAGCTCCTTTTTTCTTTGCGACTTGCTGTAACTCTCCATGGTTCTAAATCAATAGTGTAGTAGTCTGAAAATGTAGTAAACAACTTGTTTGACAATGTTGTAGGTCATCTAACTGTTTGTTACATGCAATATGCTTTGTGGACTTCACCGAACAGAGGTTGCTCTCTGGATATGTGAATATACAGTATTTTATAAACTCAGCAACAAAAAAAAGAAGCGTCCCCTTTTCAGGACCCTGTCTTTAGAAGACAATTAGTAAAAATCCAAATAACTTCACAGATCTTCTTTGTAAAGGGTTTAAACGCTGTTTCCTATGCTTGTTCAATGAACCATAAACAATTAATGAACATGCAGACTCTGAAAAACACCAGAGGAAAGATGTGCTTTAGGCATGCTGCAAGGAGGCATGAGGACTGCATATGTGGCCAGGGCAATAAATTGCAATGTCCGTACTGTGATACTCCTAAGACAGCGCTACAGGGAGAAAGTACGGACAGCTGATTGTCCTCGCAGTGGCAGAAGATGTGTAACAACACCTGCACAGAATCGGTACATCCGAACATCACACCTGCGGGACAGGTACAGGATGGCAACAACAACTGCACTAATTACACCAGGAACGCACAATCCCTCCATCAGTGCTCAGACTGTCCGCAATAGGCTGAGAGAGGCTGGACTGAGGGCTTGTAGGCCTGTTGTAAGGCAGGTCCTCACCAGACATCACCGGCAACAACGTTGCCAATGGGCACAAACCCACCGTCGGTGGACCAGACAGGACTGGCAAAAAGTGCTCTTCACTGACGAGTCGCGATTTTGTCTCACCAGTGATGATGGTCGGATTCGCGTTTATCGTTGAAGGAATGAGCGTTACACTGAGGCCTGTACTCTGGAGTGGGATCGATTTGGAGGTGGAGGGTCCGTCATGGTCTGGGGCGGTGTGTCACAGCATCATCGGACTGAGCTGGTTGTCATTGCAGGCAATTTCAAAGCTGTGTGTCACAGGGAAGACATCCTTCTCCCTCATGTGGGGGCTAGGGCCATTCCCATCAGAAATGTCCGAGAACTTGTAGGTGCCTTGGTGAAAGAGTGGGGTAACATCTCACAGCAAGAACTGGCAAATCTGGTGCAGTCCATGAGTTTAAACGGTACCTCATTCAGTTGATGGTGATTTTCTATGTAATACAACACTAACAGATTATAGAAAAAACAACACAATTATCACAACACATAGGGTGTAATGTTTTTTTTGTTTTTTTTTCGGTCTTGGCTTCCCCAGGGTTGTACCCATGGATCACTACTGGAAACTGGATATCATTTTTAGGACTATAATTTACTCCTCATATAGGCCATTGATGGATTAAAGAAAAGGTTGTTTTATTTATCTCAGATTCTCTATTTGTCAGTGTCAAAGTAGCCTGTCATTTCAATAATTTGTGTGGTATTAAAAAACATTCTGCCAAAGTCTCCAGTCATGTAGAATTGCACGAAATGCCTCGAAATGGGTCATCCCACTCTCGTGCTCACTTTTTATTCTAGCACCTCCAGATGTACAAATTAAGCACTGAACACCGGTAGTCTAGACTCTAGCTATGTACAAAAATATCCACACAAGCTACTAGCCACATAGCCAGTTAGCCATATATCATGATTAAGAAGATAATGAATTTTAGGCTATATTATGAAATTATTTAAAGCGGCAATATGTAACTGTTTGGGCAACGTGTCCAAATTCACATAGAGATGTGAGTTATAGATGTCATTGTCAATGAAAGCAGGTCTAAAAAGCGGTAGATCTGTTCTAGGTGCGCTATTTTTATGCTTCCCGTTGTTAAGTTTCATTCTTGCATCTTTTACTTTCAGTTTTGTACACCAGCTTCAAACAGCTGAAAATACTATATTTTCGATTATGGAAAATATATTTCACAGTGGTTTAGATGGTACAATGATTCTCTACACTATACTTGCTTGTTTTGTCACATAAACTGAAATTAGGTGAACTATTAGAATTTTAGCAACCAGGAAATGGAGGAGTGATTTCTGCATAGTACACCATTAAGAGCATTGAAGATAAATCACAATCTGTTCAACCTAATAATTAATTGCACACACCTGGTGTTCCAGGTCTAAATCAGTTCCTGTTTAGAGGGGAACAATGGGGAAAATGCAGTGGAGCTGGCTTCAAGGTCCAGAGTTGAGTTTGAGGGGCCTATAGTATGCCAACATACTCGAGAATAGCTTTTTTTATTTTTTATTATGAAGGAGCAAACACGTCTAAAAACCTGTTTTTTCCTTTGACATTATGGGGTATTGTCTGTAGATTGATGAGGGGGAAAAACGAATTAATCCATTTTAGAATCAGACTGTAACATAACTTGTGGAAAAAGTGAAGGGGTCTGAATGCTTTCCGAATGCACTATACCAGTAATACATTTATTGTTTAAGAAACATTACAAAGCATGCTCATCTGCTTTTTGTTGTTGTGATTTGCTGTGTAATTGTGTCTGAAAAAATACTGTGACTGATGAGAAATCAGAGTGGCGGGTCGATTTTTCCATCTACCTGACACAGTAGCTGGTGGACCCCTCTGCCTTCAACATGGGAAAAGCATTGCCAAACAGGTACAGACATAGGTCGGTAAAATAAGTCACATGGTGGGCTAGTTTTATACGACCAGACCCGAAATACAATGTCGATCTAGAAGCGGGACTAAGTTGTACCCCATGCCTATATCCCATTTCAAATCAGCTTTTCCTGACAACTTTTTTTTATCATGCACGGTCAAAGTTACAGTAGATAACTGTTTTTAAACCCTCAATTGAGCTCTTATTTTTTGCTCAAAGCCCAAAGTGGTTTATTCTACAACCTTTCTCCAAATCGATGGGCATTTGGTAGTCTGATTTATCAGGCCGTAATACAAAATCAATTGGTATATTCAGGCTGAAACTAATGAATGCAAACTCTTGTAAACGTTCCTTGCAAGCCAGAATGTTGAATAAAGTAACTCTACTGGCGGTCTGTGTGGTTGTCCTTCAGCCGCTTAAAAAGGAAGATAAAATATCCACAGGAGAGTATTGTTTACCTGACTCTTTAGAGTGCCGGTACTAAAGTTGACATTTCTATCACCTGGCTCATGCTCAAAACCATGTGGACACCTGCTGACTTCAGTTTGTGTGCATGCATCGCACGCACATGCGTTTGCTCATGACCGAAGACACGTGCACAAGATGGAAGTACATGCACGCAATGCATGCACACTAACTGAAGTCAGCAGGTGTTTACATGGTTTTGTGCATATGTGTGATAGAAATGCCAACTTCAGTATCGGCACTATAAACAGTCGAGTAAAACAATACTTTCTTTTGTCAAAAATGTTGACCATCTTAAAGGACCAAACACTACGGACAACCGGTAGAGTAAATTAAAATAGAATTGTATTAAACATTCTGGGGCAAAGCTTCCTGCCCTCCAGGACCTCTATACCAGGTCTACTACACCTGTTGTATTCGGCTCATGTGACTAATAACATTGGATTTGTAATACCTTGATCAGACCGACAGCCTCGTTGCATCAATGCTGCGTAATAAATTCTGCAGTCAAACTTATACCAATTAATTGTGTATTACAGCCTGATTAATCAGACTAGGCATTTGGAATATGTTAGGAAATGACAGGTCCAATCAGCATCCTCTCATAAATAATGGGGGGGGGGTTTAGGGACAAAATTCCACTTCGCCAAACATGGAGGGGATTCGATTAATATGGCATGGCTGCCAGGATGGACGGATTGGCATGGCTGCCAGGGTGAAAAGTGATTGTATTAGTTTTGGAACCGGGCTGCCTCCCTGCTGTGGCCGAAGGCGAAGTAGCCTCAAAACAAAAGTGAAGTAGGTTAAACACATGGAGTAAAGAATAGGATTAAGTGTTTTCACATGTGAACGTAATTGCCTTTGATTAAAAAAAAAAAACGCTTTATATGCCTTCCACATGAAGACTAGTTAGAAAACTCTGAAACCTATTTTATAGAAAAAAGAGATGTATGTTTCTGGACGATGCATCATGCCGCATTGTTGACAATATGACTGAGCGGCGCAAATACTGTTCGGTTTGAGCAGGGTTCCCCTCCCTCACCGGCTTCACCGCGCCGAAGACGTGGATGTTGATTAAGGCAGCCCCCCCCCCGCACCTCTCTGATTCAGAGGAGTTGGGTTAAATGTGGAAGATACATTTCAGTTGAAGGCATTCAGTTGTACAACTGACTAGGTATCCCCCTTTCCCATAGCCCGGTGCAACCTAGGCCAACTTAATCGAACAGTGCTTTGAACTAGGCCGTCCTCTGATTGGTTGACGGTGATCCAATCGCCGACCAGGCTAGTTATTCTTGGGCGAATCTAAAAAAAAGTATTTATTTGAATCCAGGTTTATGTGGCGACATAATTAAGTTACACATAATATTGTCAGAGGGTGGAGGGGGACATGTATCAGTGATCTTGCCCTGATAGAGACAGATCACCTGCATAGATTGGAGCACCTTATGTACTCACCCATGGATATAACTGGTTATAACCAGGTATAACCGTGTACAAAACTACTGTAGATATATGCCAAGTTGCGGTCAAAATAACTCATGAAAGTGAATAAATACTTTGTAGAACTGAAATGACAGAATCCAGCTACCCTCTGAATGTTCACGTGCTGCATTGGTGTGTATTCTCCAATTTCTTTTATACAATTTCTATAATATCCTACAATATTCTATATGTGCAACTTGATATGATATTGTGGGTGCTATACCATTTGGTTTGAAGTGAGAGGATTTTGTCATGTTTTGATACCACTCCCATTGCTTCACTTGTTGTGGGGTAAGTACAGAAATAAAATTAAGCTATGTTTTTTTTCAACCAAATGTGTATTTAAACGTTCTGAAAACGAAATGATACTATTATAAATAATGTGGATTGGATTTAGGAAAAAAGCTGCGCAAAGGAAACATATTTTCGTTTGACAGAATATGCAAATGAACTGTAATTTTGATCAAATAAGTGTTTTAGTCAAGTTTGTTTTCAGATAACATTAATTACATGTCTAGTTATGTTTTGATAAGACATAATTAGATGTTTTTGCTATGATTGACTTCTCCAATATTTTTTTCCTGGGATCAAACTATGTTGGTAGCTTTAGGGGTTAAACAACTATGACATTGTGATTACTGTTATGTTAAACAGTTGATTAATTGAGTAGAACTATAGCTATCTACCAGTGTATCTACATACGAACCTATTTTACATAGTTTTATCTCCTGTGTGATCCGCAGCATTCTCCGTAGCCGATCATTCTCCTCCTGGTACTCCGCCACCGTTTTCTCAACTGCCCCGACAATCTCCACAACAGCCGCCGTTAAACGCTCATTTAAAAACACATGCAACAACTGTAGTTTAGACATGTTTAGTCGAATTATAGTTGTGCAGCCTATTCTGCTCAGCCAGTGGGTCTTATTTTCTCCACATAAGCAATGGAAAATAAAGTCGTCTACAATCCTACTTCCGTGTTGTAGTCTTTTTTTTCTTCTTTGTTTTTTACTCTTTGCTTCTGGTGGGTGGCGAACGCAGAAACATACAACAGCGCCGCTAGCTGGATGGGGGTTTATTACTTTACAAGGCAGCCAACAGACCAGAGGTAAATGGAAACGATAACTGAACTATATATACATATGTACACATGTATACATATGTATACAAACAGTGTTTAACATAAGTATAGGATGATGTGGGAGAATCAATTCTTCATCAGGAGTGTATATCATTATTCTATACAAGATTAAATCAATATCATTAAGTGGCATTATATCAAAATTTATGAGAAATACTATTGGCCAAATGGGATGGAGATCTTTTCTGAAAATGATACGTCTTTAATGCATCAATAACACCAGTCTGAGCGTTCTCTTATCACCCTGAGAGACATTTCAAATCAAATAATCAGAAATTCCTGTTTCTACTTACCTGAAGAAATGTACATACTTTGAACAGCTAGCCTGTGAGCTTCCAACAATACTCTGTACTGTTTGAACGTTGCATCATCGTCCAAATCATACTTGATTTACAAAGAACATTTTACAAAGGTAAATCCATCACACATCTATTCCAGTTGCTTTGCTTGCCTATGGACGTTTCACATATAACGTGGATAAGGATGCCAAATGGACTCGGATAATACAAAATATACAGTATGTGAAAGCGCCCTAAGAGTGTTGTCCACATCCTGACTTTTTTCACCCATCTTTCTTATCCATTTTTTTTGGGGGGGGGGATATTTTTTACATGCTTAAGTAGTTTTTTCCTGAAGACTAACCAAAGTATATGTTTGGTAAGCATCCCCTTCTGACCAAAGCTTTTCCCACAGTCACCACAGCTAATTACTTTCTCTCCTGTGTGAAACCTCATGTTCCCGGATAAATGTCCTTCTTGTTCGAAGGTCTTGTCACAAAAGAGGCAGGCACAGGATTCCCCACCATGACAGAGTCGAACATGGGCCTTCAGTTTACAGGTGGAGTTGTAGCGTCTTTTGCAGAAGTGGCATTCCCTGGGTCTCTTCTTGGGGAGAATCACATGCCTCTGGAGGTCAGCTTTCTGAGCAAATATTTCACCACATTCACTGCAGTGGTGAGTTTTTCTAGATGTGGTGTCCGGCGCCGACAGAGATGGCCACCTCGCTTCGCGTTCCAAGGAAACTATGCAGTTTTTTTTATTTCTTACATTAGTACCCCAGGTCATCTTAGGTTTCATTACATACAGTCGAGAAGAACTACTGAATATAAGAGCAGCGTCAACTCACCATCAGTACGACCAAGAATATGACTTCGCGAAGCGGATCCTGTGTTCTGCCTTTCACCCAGGACAACGGAATGGATCCCAACCGGCAACCCAAAAAAACGACTCCGTAAAAGAGGGAAACGAGGCGGTCTTCTGGTCAGACTCCGGAGACGGGCACATCGTGCACCACTCCCTAGCATTCTTCTCGCCAATGTCCAGTCTCTTGACCACAAGATTGATGAAATCTGAGCAAGGGTAGCATTCCAGAGGGACATCAGAGACTGTAACGTTCTTTGCTTCACGGAAACATGGCTCACTGGAGAGACGCTATCGGAGTCGGTGCAGCCAGTTGGTTTCTCCACGCATCGCGCCGACAGAAACAAACATCTTTCTGGTAAGAAGAGGGGCAGGGGCGTATGCCTTATGGCTAACGAGACGTGGTGTGATCACAGAAACATACAGGAACTCAAATCCTTCTGTTCACCTGATTTAGAATTCCTCACAATCAAATGTCGACCGCATTATCTACCAAGAGAATTCTCTTCGATTATAATCACAGCCGTATACATTCCCCCCCAAGCAGACACATCGATGGCTCTGAACAAACTTTATTTGACTCTTTGCAAACTGGAATCCATACATCCTGAGGCTGCATTCATTGTAGCTGGGGATTTTAACAAGGCTAATCTGAAAACAAGACTCCCTAAATTGTATCAGCATATCGATCGCGCAACCCGGGCTGGCAAAACCTTGGATCATTGTTATTCTAACTTCCGCGACGCATATAAGGCCCTGCCCCGCCCTTCTTTCGGAAAAGCTGACCACGACTCCATTTTGTTGATCCCTGCCTAAAGACAGAAACTAAAACAAGAAGCTCCCACGCTGAGGTCTGTCCAACGCTGGTCCGACCAAGCTGATTCCACACTTCAAGACTGCTTCCATCACGTGGACTGGGATATGTTTCGTATTGCGTCAGACAACAACATTGACGAATACGCTGATTCGGTGTGCGAGTTCATTAGAATGTGCGTTGAAGATGTCGTTCCCATAGCAACGATTAAAACATTCCCAAACCAGAAACCGTGGATTGATGGCAGCATTCGTGTGAAACTGAAAGCGCGAACCACTGCTTTTAATCAGGGCAAGGTGACTGGAAACATGACCAAATACAAACAGTGCAACTATTCCCTCCGCAAGGCAATCAAACAAGCTAAGCGTCAGTATAGAGACAAAGTAGAATCTCAATTCAACGGCTCAGACACAAGAGGTATGTGGCAGGGTCTACAGTCAATCAAGGACTACAAAAAGAAAACCAGCCCAGTCACGGACCAGGATGTCTTGTTCCCAGGCAGACTAAATAACTTTTTTGCCCGCTTTGAGGACAATACAGTGCCACTGACACGGCCTGCAACGAAAACATGCGGACTCTCCTTCACTGCAGCCGAGGTTAGTAAAACATTTAAACGTGTTAACCCTCGCAAGGCTGCAGGCCCAGACGGCATCCCCAGCCGCGCCCTCAGAGCATGCGCAGACCAGCTGGCTGGTGTGTTTACGGACATATTCAATCAATCCCTATCTCAGTCTGCTGTTCCCACATGCTTCAAGAGGGCCATCATTGTTCCTGTTCCCAAGAAAGCTAAGGTACCTGAGCTAAACGACTACCACCCTGTAGCACTCACTTCCGTCATCATGAAGTGCTTTGAGAGACTAGTCAAGGACCATATCACCTTCACCCTACCTGAAACCCTAGACCCACTCCAATTTGCTTACCGCCCAAATAGGTCCACAGACGATGCAATCTCAACCACACTGCACACTGCCATAACCCATCTGGATAAGAGGAATACCTATGTGAGAATGCTGTTCATCAACTACAGCTCGGCATTTAACACCATAGTACCCTCCAAGCTCATCATCAAGCTCTGGGTCTCGTCATCAAGCTCTGACCCTGGGTCTCGACCCCGCCCTGTGCAACTGGGTACTTGACTTCCTGATGGGCCGCCCCCAGGTGGTGAGGGTAGGCAACAACATCTCAACCCGGCTGATCCTCAACACTGGGGCCCCACAAGGGTGCGTTCTAAGCCCTCTTCTGTACTCCCTGTTCACCCACGACTGCGTGGCCACGCACTCCTCCAACTCAATCATCAAGTTTGCGGACGACACAACAGTGGTAGGCTTGATTACCAACAACGACGAGACGGCCTACAGAGAGGAGGTGAGGGCCCTCGGAGTGTGGTGTCAGGAAAATAACCTCACACTCAACGTCAACAAAACTAAGGAGATGATTGTGGACTTCAGGAAACAGATGCACAATCGAGAGCATCCTGGCAGGCTGTATCACCGCCTGGTACGGCAACTGCTCCGCTCACAACCGTAAGGCTCTCTAGAGGGTAGTGAGGTCTGCACAACGCATCACCGGGGGCAAACTACCTGCCCTCCTCCAGGACACCTACACCACCCGATGTTACAGGAAGGCCATAAAGATCATCAAGGACAACAACCACCCGAGCCACTGCCTGTTCACCCCGCTATCATCCAGAAGGCGAGGTCAGTACAGGTGCATCAAAGCTGGGACCGAGAGACTGAAAAACAGCTTCTATCTCAAGGCCATCAGACTGTTAAACAGCAACCACTAAAATTGAGTGGCTGCTGCCAACACACTGACTCAACTCCAGCCACTTTAATAATGGGAATTGATGGGAAATGATGTAAAATATATCACTAGCCACTTTAAACAATGCTACCTAATATAATGTTTACATACCATACATTATTCATCTCATATGTATACGTATATACTGTACTCTATATCATCTACTGCATCTTTATGTAATACATGTATCACTAGCCACTTTAACTATGCCACTTTGTTTACATACTCATCTCATATGTATACGCTGTACTCGATACTATCTACTGTATCTTGCCTATACTGCTCTGTACCATCACTCATTCATATATCTTTATGTACATATTCTTTATCCCCTTACACTTGTGTGTATAAGACAGTAGTTTTGGAATTGTTAGTTAGATTACTTGTTGGTAATTACTGCATTGTCGGAACTAGAAGCACAAGCATTTCGCTACACTCGCATTAACATCTGCTAACCGTGTGGATGTGACAAATTTGATTTGATTTGATTTGAAGCCGTTCTTTTTTTGTAGTTTTACTTTAGCCTTATTGCAAACAATGTGCATATTTGGAATATTTTTTATTCTGTACGGGCTTCCTTTTCACTCTGTAATTTACGTCAGTGTTGTGGAGTAACTACCATGTTGCTCCATCCTCAGTTGTCTCCTATCACAGCCATAAAACTGTTTTTAAAGTCACCATTGGCCTCATGGTGAAATACCTGAGCGTTTTCCTTCCTCTCCGGCAACTTACATTGGATTTGCTCCTCCTCCTTTAATACCAAAAACAGCTGATCCAAAAGAAAATCCAGTCTACTCTGAGGTCAAGACAGGGAATGCCACAGGTAAGACCCATTTAACAGGTTGGCAGTCAAATCTAAACTTGTGAATTTCGAGTTTTGATGAAGAAGCATAATATACAATGAACTAATTCCTTAAAGTTGTTGACTGGAAATTTCAACAACCAAAAAAATAGCAGCAACTGGGCCTGTTGATGTGACCTATGCTGAGGTTGACCTTAAACAGAAGGACAAAGCCAAGAAGAAAGGTAAGGCTGGACATCGATCCCCCCCCATATTCCCCCTATCTTAACCTCACACCTCTAAGACCCCATATTGACGAGGTGTATATTATTCTGTATATAACTGTTATATTACTGTATTATCCTCACCCCTTAAAGAAACCGCAAACCTACCTGAGACTGATTCAGTCTATTCTCAATCGAAGCCTGGAATAGCCCTGGGTAAGACTAATATCCATATGCTATTGATATTTAATATGGAACTAATGCTCTGATATCTGATATCAAAGTATAATGTATCTACTTAAAGTATGTATATTGGTTTGATTCTTAAGAGTTTGACTGCAAGTCCTAAACAACTTTGTGTGGTGACATGTTGCATGTCCTTGAGAGAGGCAGGGAGGGAGGGAGGGAGGGATGGATGGATGGAGGGAGGCAGGGACACCATCAAAGGAGGAGCAGATGGAACCCTTTAACATGGATTATGCATGTTCAATGCACGCAAACACACACCCAGCCATGCATACACACTAAAAGTCAATAAAATCTTGTACATTAAGGATTTTTAAAAATAGTTTTACTTACCAACAAATATATTCATTTAAGGTTTAGTAACAGTAATTTAAGGTTTTGTAACAGCGTTATCTAATTATATGATGTAATAATGTCGGATCTTACCTGCAGCTACAGAAATGGTCTGCTTGTTGTGTATTGAATTATATTGTTTTGTTGTAAATGTATTATATTTGATTTATTATGTCTGTTATTCAGATGATAGAATAACGTATGTGAAATTCAAAAATATTGTAAGTACTATTCACATTTTCTTCTAATGGCCTGCACATTTACATAATCTTTGCATTGTACTTTTTTAATAAACTGTCTTTTCCCCACCAGATTGCATGAGTGGTTTCTTACAGTAAATTGATATTGTCATCAAAATGTCCATAGAGCTTAATTTGGTCAAACCTCCTTTAAGCCTAGTAGAGAGATTATACTATTGCTCAATCCATTTTTGGACCTAATCATATGTACCAAATCTTGAATATCACATCAATTCCCCATGAGCATAGTTCAAAAGCTGCACCCCATCAGCTGAAGACCCATTTGAGATTTTCAGAATGACTTTGGGGGGGGAAGAGTGTGCCTGAAAATAACAGTTCTTCTCAGTTTAATGATGTGATATACTCTGCTGGAGTTCTGAGGAGCTGGTTAGTACTGGTACTGTATCACTTCCTCTCAAAAAGTGTTTCATGTCCCTCACCCACACTAGACCCATGAGAATACAGAATAAGTCATGCAAACACCTCTGCAGGCATATGAAGCCAAGATGAAACTGCACGGGCACTGTTATGACTCCCCCCCCCCTCTTTCTTTATTTCTCGCTGTCTCTGTCTCAATATAGTTCTGTCTATCTCTCTTTAATCCTGAGCCCTCTATCTCCCTATTTCTCTGAAAGATTGTGTGGTTTGCTCATAAAGTAAGAAAGCTTCCGGGATCTGTGAACACCATGACCATTAACCACTCAACCAGCAGCAGCCTGAAAACACAGGCTCCAAAATCACCACCAGACCCCAACCACACCTCCTCGTCTAACGCTCAAGCTGAGTGAAGGGGTATTTTCAGAGAGCAACTATAGAATGTGACTTCCTTTTCAACTAACATACAGTCAAAAATAAATAGAACTGCAGCCCTCAAAAGTAAGTCTCTTAACTTATCTTTCTTCTCTCTATCTTCTCTGTGTGATTTGGTTAGTCAACTGCTAGCTGTCAGTGCCAGTGATAAGAACGTACAGCCAGAGAAAACAGTCAACGCCTTACAGAGATGTCTGCTGTTCCCTTCTTCTCCAAACACGGAATACTACTTCTTCTAGGCTCCATCTTCCAATATGGTAAGTTTTGTAACTATTATTTATTTTCACCCTCTGACCTTAGATATCTCTGTTTTCTTTATATTTTGGTTAGGTCTGGGTGTGACGAGGGTGGGTATGCTAGTTTTGTCTAGGGTTTTTGTATGTCTAGGAGATTTGTAGGTCCAGGTATTAGACCATATGTCTATGGTGGCCTGATATGGTTCCCAATCAGAGGCAGCTGTTTATCGTTGTCTCTGATTGGGGATCATATTTAGGTAGCCATTTCCCTTTTGTGTTCGTGGGTTCTTGTTCTATGTTTACTTGCCTGTCTGCGCTATCCATACAGCTTCACGGTTCATGTTGTTATATTGTTAGTTGTTCAGTGTTCATTCTATTAAATAAAGAAGAATGTACGCATAGCACGCTACGCCTTGGTCTGATTCATACAACGAATTATTCAGTTTTGAAGCATTTTGCACATAAACCATTTCTTAAGGTTAATTTTTAAACTCCCTAGTGTATTGATAGATTTTATATGGTTTGGTACACCATTCCATTCCTCTGCACCAGTGTTAAGGAAAGAGCTTTTTCCAGCCATGCTCCTATAGAGCAGCGGTCTCATATTGGCAACACTTGCTCTGGTGTGATGGCTATGAGAGTCTGTGATGAAATTAAAATAACCAGACCGGTAACTGGGGGAAAGGTCATCTATCACTTTAAATACCATCAACAGTTTGATCTGCACCACCACCAGATCAACTGGAAGCCAGTTCAGTTCCCTGAAATGATTAGGACCAACGTGTGTCTCTATGGCTAAGCTTGAGTATAATTCTTATTAGTTTGTTTTCAGGCCATTTGAAGTTTGTCTATGCAGAGTTTTTGTTATGCTACTGAACCATGAACTATGCTTGTATAAACTTCAAATGGCCCAAAACAAACTAATAAGAATCTCCTTATTCTAATGTGAAACCAAGAGGTTGGAATCATCCCCAAACAGGATCTATTGCATGTGCTTGCTTGCATGATGAAGTAAGGAAATCCGTCAGTGTCATGCATAGGTGTAATAGGTGGCAGGGAAGTCAGGCGCAGGAGAGTCAAACTGAGTGTAAAATGGAGTCTTTTAATAAAGTTCCAAGAGTATGCTCCATAACAATAAATGTACAAACAAACCAAGCATGGGTATGAGGACCCGACGCGCACCTATACAACAATCACACTATACTGACAATAAAACAATCTCTGACAAAGACATGAGGGGAACAGAGGGTTAAATACACAACAGGTAATGAATGGGATTGAAAACAGGTGTGTGGGAAGACAAGACAAAACCAATGGAAAATGAAAAAAGGATCAATGATGGCTAGAAGACCGGTGACGTCGAACGCCGAGCACTGCCCGAACAAGGAGAGGCAACGACTTCGGCAGAAGTCGTGACAGTCTGCTTTCTCTAACTTCCTTGTTGGTTTTTACATGGTGTGTGTTGACTGTAGAATGCCTAGTCATCAGTGATTGGTTGGATATCTGAAAATGTTTGCTTTATTACTGTTTGAAAACACCTACATAATACCCATATTCAGGAACATATCATGATGTGTGTATTCTGCAGTTTTGAATGAGTGCCAATGGTGTGGTTGGGTCAGCAGCTGTTGCTGTGCTTCTAGAACGCAACAGACCAAACGACCCTGTGCCTAATGGCTGTCATTCACTATATTTAAGGGGATATGGGACTGTATCAAATTATTGTTTCTATTACATAATATGATACATTGTCCGACTGGGAAAACTGCATTTATGTCTTAAATACTTCAATGAACTGTAACTGTGTTTTTTTCTTAATTCATGAATGACGTTTTTTTTTATAAGGGTTTATTAAACATTACTTCAGACTGATATGTAATTATAATGTTGCCCATGCAGTATATGATGCATTTCTGGTGAGTAATTACACATTAAACACATTGGTATTTGTACTTGTGAGCTGAGGAGGGGTTATCAGATCCAACCCCACTTCTATTTTCCTGTCATCTCATCCTGTTCTACTGAATGTGGGGGAGGAGTGGACTTTAATGAAGTGAAAAAGGACACACACACAGATACATAAAGATATAATATAAACCTGGAAACGTGCTTATAAAACACAATACATTATTGATTAGGTAAGACTGCATTGCAGTCTATTATTGTGTAATTATTCATGTAGGCACACTGTAACAAGTATTACAGTGAAACAATAAGTAATTACAACCCTTGCTACATTGTACTACATGAATAATTACACAGTAATACGATCATTGTAATATAGTGTGCAACCATTGATTGATGTCAGAATAACGTGTGTATTTGTGTGTTGCAGGTGTAGGTGTTCCTCTGATCATCAACAAGAGAGTGGGGGACTCCGTGGAGCTGCTGGCAGGCTTAGAGATGGGACATTTCAAATCCTTGGAGTGGAAGTATATGGGAAAGGATATTGCAGAATTCAATTCAGATGTTGTATATTCACCTGCATCCCAGTTTAAGGGGAGACTAAAGATGAATGCCAAAAACTACAGTTTAACAGTCAGAGAACTGACACTGCAAGACTCAGGGGATTTTCTACTTACAGGCGAAGGGGACAAAGGTCAGATTGACAGTAAGACCATCACTCTGAAGGTCCACGGTAGGCTGTTAATACCATTTTTGCATCGTATTTTGATATAATTCTTATTTATATCCATAACCATGGCTGATGATCTTTAAACTATAACACAGGTTTTGTGGTTTCATACTGACCTTACTCACCAAGCCTTGTTAAATATCCATCATATTTTCAAGTCTTTCTCCTGGTGGTATGGCTATGGTAGGGTTCATTTAGAAGACTGATTATGAGTCTCTATCTCTCTCCTGGTTGGTCAGAGCCTATATCCAAGGTGGCGATCCAGACAGACATCAAGTTCTTGGCCAACCACTCCTGTATGGTGCTGCTGGTGTGCAATGTGTCCTCCTACCCCAACATTACCTACACCTGGGAGAGAGACAATGAGATCTATGGGGACGCCCAGCAGATTCACTTCTCTCTCTCACCAGCAGAGAGAGACATCAGTGTAAAGTGCAACGCCTCCAACCTCGTCAGTTGGAAAACTGACTCTGCAACAGTAAAGTGTAGTAATGACACATCCACCCGAGGTACCTAGATATCATAATAATCCCTTCTATACACGTTCAGTGTGCTTATACGCTTATGTTGTCAAATATAATATGTAATGCATGTGATTACATTCGATGTATATGATATAGAGCCATTTAGTCTTTATCATATGGTATAGTCTAATCATGTGTGTTGTACAATATGTGACAGGACTGGCGTGGTATACCATGTACATCGGAATATCAGTAGGAGGCGCTGTGGTGCTGATCCTCACTGTAGCTGTGGCAGTGTGCTACTGCAGGGGCCGAAGTAACACAGGTATGTACAGCTTAGGGGCCTCAAGTGACATTTCAGGTGGTTCTAGAAGTATTCTTCAGCTGGTTTGATTTTTGGGGGGATTTGCTAGAAATTAGAAAAAGAGTGAGACCCCTCATTAATTCCTGGGTATGTTTGTTGATATCCTGTATAAAATGTTTCTGATTGGTTGATATTTTGTTCTTATAAAACACAGAAGATCAAACTGATAACGCAATATATGCTGATATTATGGACAACACAGGAAGTAGAGATGTAAGTATACAATGCCGTTATTATGTATCTGAATGTGTTAAAGCTGTATGTATTGTATTGTAATGGGCTGTATTTTGATTCCAGACAAGATCAATCAGTTATGTAAACCCAATATCCATCTATGAAACTGTCAATGATCTGGTTTCCCAAGACTGAACAAAGTAAGATATAAATGGTCATAATTATAAAATGTATGTGATTGAATAGAAGACTATGTAGTCTACATTGAGAATAGTCACTACCTTTCTTGATGCTGAAACAGTTTCTTCTTGATTATCTATCACATGTAGCCGCAGACTCTGTATGACAAGATTACATTTGGACTTCCAGAAGGCCCCCAATCTCCCTACCAGGAAGTACTGTGAGCTGAACAGGATGTGGTCATAGGTTGGGCCTTCCATAGATATGTAACCCTCTGCATCCTCTGCATCTTACACGTGTATATTCTGTAGATAGGCCTAGATGTTACTGGTAAATTTCATCACAACCTACACTATTTGCTTATTTTTCCTTCTCCCTTTGATGATTCTCACATATACAGTATATCATAAGGCCTTATATCTTCCTTTGAAGGCCTAGATACAATTAGAAGATTCGGAAATGTGTAATAGGCAGTAGAAGGCGTGGTGATCAGACAAGCTCATATGTCGAATTTCTATTTTCTAGATTAAAGACAATTGTTTTAGATACTAGTAGGACATTGATTAGTGAGATTGATTTATGCCTGTGTACTCTTTTGCGTTATTATTATGTGCTCGCCAGGCATCAATGAGGTTGTAATCAGAGAGTATATGCTCTCGAGCCTTGGTTGCGTGTTGATTGTAGATGGTCTTATTTGATTTGTCATCATTTCCAAAATGGCATTCATGTCTGTCCCAATTACCAGATGTAATTCAGTTCATTCTAAAAACAAATATGCCGTTCAATAGAAAAACAAATAATTATACCTTATTTGCATGCCTTGCGTGCCTTGCATTTAGAGTGAATTGTAATTAACTCTCATGACTGAATTTGTTAGCGACAGAGTCATGATTGTTGTATTGAATGGTTTTCAGTACTGGAGCCTTCACCAAGTGATTGTCTAAGTGGATATGTTATCTTTAAAATTAAACTCATTATGACAACACATTACATATATCATAAAGCCCCTGAGGGCCTAGTTACATCCTAAAACACTGGTCTGAAGCTCCTGAATTAGTCAAATTATGCCGGCTTGCAAAGGGATGTGTCATTTCTATTGGAATCCAGCCAAAGTTAGGATATTCAAAAATTGAACCTTTCAGTCACACGCAACCTGCATTCAGAATGACTGTTGGGGAAGGGAAGATTGATTTTGAGAATTTCTAAATCATATAAACTGGAACAAACATATCAGTAATGGGTGACATATGTCCAACTACTAACAGATTGGAATAGTTTAGAAAAATCTATGTTATCTATGTTTGTGTAGCATAAGATTAATCAACCAGTCATAGTAAATATCAAATCAAATGTATTAATATAGCCCTTATTACATCAGCTGATATCTCAAAGTGCTGTACAGAAAGAGTTGAAAACAGCAGGCCTGGGACAGGTAGCACATCCGGTGAACAGTTCAGGGTTTCATAGCCGCAGGCAGAAAAGTTTAAACTGGAGCAGCAGCACGGCCAGGTGGACTGGGGACAGCAAGGAGTCATCATGCCAAGTAGTCCTGAGGCATGGTCCTAGGGCTCAGGTCCTCCGAGAGAGAGAAAGAAACAAAGAGAGAAAGAGAGAATTAGAGAGAGCATACTTAAAGTCACACAGGACACCGGATAAGACAGGAGAAATACTCCATAACAGACTGACCCTAGCCCCCCGACACAAACTACTGCAGCATAAATACTGGAGGCTGAGACAGGAGGGGTCAGGAGACACTGTGGCCCCATCCAATGATACCACCAGACAGGGCCAAACAGGCAGGATATAACCCCACCCACTTTGCCAAAGCACAGCCCCCACAACAATAGAAAAGGTATTGAAACAAACCGTTGTGAAAATCAATCTGCAAGAGTTCATGCTGGAATAATGATAATGATGATGATTGGTGTCGTTTTGAGTTGTTTTGAGCAAACATTAATTATGTATTTTACTCAACAAGCTTGTTCAAATACACCTGACTTCAAGCAGTGTTTGTTGATTAAAGACACGAACACATTGGCTCAACTTCTCGTCATTTTTAAGTCCACTCAACTTGCATAATAATGCTAATTAAGCAATTGGTTAAGTTTTTTTCCAGTGCACAGTGAAGCTATAAAGGCTGAGGAACTTCACATTAGGTCACTTGTTTGTCATAGTTGAGGGGTCATGGTTTGCTCTCTTCATCTTTAGCAGTGTGGGTTTGTGAAGGAAGGCACTCTGTGAAGCTGTCTTTTTCCGCTGTGATCAGAGAGAGTCAAATAGAGAAATGGTTGTAATCATATGCAAAAACCTGTGAAAACCTTGTTGCTGGGCTGATGAGCACACATGAAAAGTTGTGCAGGGATTTATGTCCTTTTCAGAGAGAAGAATGACAATGTTCTGGCATCATACATTTTCTGTAGTTCACTTATTAATTTATCTTTTACATTCAATCTATCACTGTGATCACTACTTTCCTGGGTTATTACTTTGAACAGTTGACAGACTGTAACTCAAGAACATCCACATGCAGTTGACCTCCAAATAGCTACAACATAAACCAAATGATAAATATGCCATAACCTCAAACCTTTGACACCTCTCCTAGTGACATTAAAGATTGTACTGAACATGTAAACACGACCAGGTATGGTAAGTGCGATATTGACTTCACTTTTTGTACAACTATGTCTTATCCACTAAGTTTCTTTCTCTGATATATACTATAGTTCTCTCTTCCTCCCACAGAAAGACCACAGTGTTGATGTGTCCATTTACTTTTACAGTAAGAGGAAGTTGTGTAGAGATGAACATGACATCAGATGCTATTTTTTCTGTTTCTCTTTATGCATCTGCACCTTTCTAATTCTGTCAAAGCCCCATTCGTGTCACAGCCGCAGGAACTGTAGGGGTCCTGAGGACTTGCCAGAGGCTTAGAATGGAGTACAGTATGTGCAACTCTGCGATGATGATGATTTGGTATTTCTCTGTATTTTGAATATTGTTAGCTAACTATTTCCTTTATTGGACAAGAAAATGTTTCATTCATAGAATATGAAGTATGTCATATATGCACAATAAATGTGGCAACAGATGATGATGTTGTTTGGTTACACTGTGTTTTCTGACTGCAGAGATTTGGAGGTGTTGGTCACTACAGCTTTCAATCAGGTTGTAGCATAAGCCCGAGAAATATATAATATACATTAATATGATGACATAGAGAGAGGAAGGAATAAGGGGACAGACCCAGTAGACTGAGGGGTTATGTTGTTGCTTTGTGACCAATCACATCTTAGTTTCTATAGTATGATCCACAAGATAGTGGAGAAGTTACAGGTCTGTCCTGAAGGGGGCGATAAGAAACCCCAGATGTTTTATCTATCTATCTATCTTTTATTTATTGAGGTTCATCAGGCTGACCCCCAGTCTTCGCTTGAAGTTATTGAGGGATGATGAGGTTTTGACAATGTGAAGATAAGAATTCCAGAGTATGGTACCTCTGTATCTGATAGAAGCTGCGTTGTGACATATCAGACTTCACAGGCTGGACTTACCACTGGTTAATAAATAAAGAACAGATTTCAGGTCAGACCAGTAAAACCATCACCATCTCTCTTTGTCCAGGCTGGTCAGTACCAGCGTGAGTGGACAAGGACAAGACATCCACAAAATGTATATCTCAGCTTATCTCACCACATCAACGTCACTGTTGACGCTATCTGAACTTTCTGAATTCTGAGCCATTTAGGGTTAATGTAAATACCGTACTGTAAACACTGTAAATTCTAACTGAATGGAGTCAACATACCCCTACAGTATGTAAACTCAACTTTCATCAAAACTTAACTTCAACAGATAAAGGATTTTAAATAAACAAGCATGTATCCAGATTTGACATTCTGGTCTTTGTTTTCTTAGCTCTGACTGAAACTACACTGACCATAACACCAAACCCTGCATACGCTGGAGAGACAGTTACTCTGACGTGTTCAGTGAGGTCTGACAGTGGCTGGAGCTATACATGGTACAAAGACAACGCTAACATGCTGACCAGACCGGACACGTCGCGTGCGTGAGCGTTACAAAATACATTTAGAAATATACGATATTCAATTATTGCACACACACTGCTCGTGCACAACAACGAGCGTCTACATTGCCAAGAGCTAAAATAGAAGTCATTCCTATTTCTGACGCAGATCACGCTGCAAGTCCTGCCTCTCCCATCTTCTCATTGGTTTATAGAAGCAGGTACCCATGTGCCATCTCTTCATTGGTTATACCCACGTGGGTAATTGAAAGATAAACTGTTTTGCTGGTTGTCGTGGTAATGCTATGAAAGTGTAGATGCCAATCACCATATAAGTTCAAAGATGAAAAAGCCTGGGAGGAGAAATGACTAGAAACGATTAGGTTGACCGTTTTATGTGTGGATTAATTATCGGAGTAGAGGACCTTCTGCATTTCAGGTAAAATAACAACTCAATGTTTATATCCCAGGACAAATTAGCTAGCAACAGCAAGCTAGCTAAATAGGACAAATTAGCTAGCAATTGCAAGCTAATTAGCTAAATTGCCATACATGTTTAATGCTTTTCAACCTGTACCCAAATTAATATAATAATTGGTTCAGAGTTTGTTTTGATATTTTAACCTGTGTGTCGTGATCGTGTTTGGGGTAGGCGGGCAAAATACATTTATGCACAATAGCGCACAATGGCTCACGCGCGGAGCTGGTTTGTGTTCCGTGTAAAAAAGTAGTGACCTTGTCTGGCAGACACACTACAACAGGAGCCACCTTCACCATCAGTAGAGCTGCTGAGTCTGACCAGGGTCTCTTCTGGTGTCAGGGAGAGATCCAGTCCAGATCCACATAATCATTTATCAGTGTGTGTGTGTGTGTGTGTACGTGTCTGTGTGTGTGTGTGTACGTGTCTGTGTGTGTGTGTGTACGTGTCTGTGTGTGTGTGTGTGTGTGTCTGTGTGTGTGTGTGTGTGTGTGTCTGTGTAGAAATGTGTACTACTTTATTTATTTTCTACAACTACCTTAGAACCTGACGGTGATTTGCTGTTCTCTAATAACTCCTGGACCGTCTACATCAATCCTAGTAGGAGTGGTTGTGGTCCTGGTTGTTGCTGGTGTTCTACTGGCTATTCTCCCAGTACTGCTGTGTTGATATAAAAACGCCAAAGGTGAGATTTTATAATTTCTCATGTAACTTTTTCATTAATGTTTAGGATAAAAATGTCTAATTACAAAAGTTTAAAACAGTATGCATTTCTCATTACAGGTTCATGTTGAAACAGAATATTCTCACGAGTACACCTGTCTTTAAACTCCTTTTCATACTGTAAAATCTAATCTGTGTGTTCCATGTCTCTCTATTTCCCTGTAGGCCCCCCCAGCCCCAGAGGACTAACCTGAACCCCCAACAGGACCAATGATCTACCCAGGAATGAGCTCCTGATGCTGGGTATAAACATCTGCAGCATGGTCAGTCTCTTAGTCCAGACCACTCTACCCTCTCTGTAACCTCACACACTGACTTTTCACCATCCACTTGTGTACAACATGTTACCATACTCTCAGTAGCGTGCCGTGGTTCTGGGACCTGGGCCTTCAGTGAAGTTCTACACAGTCCCACCCAAATTAATCCACCTCTTATTACCATCATTATGATGCTATGGCTCTAGACACTATACATTTAGACAGAAACGCAGTATAACCAGGCGTTGCGTCACCTTGAAATTTACATTTTTATTCAGAGAATTGCAGGGGAAGAGTACAATAACTTTTCATTGTGCAGCTTCGTTGCCCTGCGTGCTTGTTCGTTGAGCTGTAGATCCACTCGTGTGTCCCCAAAAGTTTTCAAAAGCACCATTGGTTGTAAGTGCCCAGCCGTACTTTGGTGTCTCGTTGCTGCCTTGGTTAGACAACTCAGGTTTGCAAAGCCAGCGTGGCTCCAAACACCAAATCGATCACTTGCAAATAATAGGCATTCCCAGCAGTACAGTTTGCAGTGCTTCTCAGAGCCTGTCTTTGTAGCGTCGGCTTTGTAGCGTCGGCATCTACCTCTCCTGACAATGTCTAACTTTTCTTGAAAAGTTTGTCTTGAGAATGGCGTTATAATTATATCCTCGACCAAATCAATATCTTCTCCTTCCGCCATTGTGGGTTGAAGAAACAGTTTAGTAGTTACGCGAATTAATTTGTTGATCAATCGTTGATCAATTTCAGTTTCCTAGTTTCCTAGTTGGTAATCCAATCAAAAGACGTGCAGGCACTACACCTGCTAGCTGGCTCCTGTGTAACACTGGAGCCAGCCAGCAGGCGTACAATAGCCAACTCTAAAGCTGATTGGTCGACACTAAATTTTAATTTCCATTCACTTTAAGCTACAAGCGCCCGCACTGTTGATTCTGAAGGCCTGAGGGCAGATTTTAGACCCCTGGCAACACATGATGGCTGAATATGATTGGATAAAATATCTAACATAAAGACCAGCCCTCCAAATCTCAACCTGGGGCTGGATGCAGTGCAACCAAGAGCAACGCTATGAAATGAAGAGTGTAACTGTAACGGCATTCGTCTGTTGAAGGAGAAGCGGACCAAAATGCAGCGTGGTGGTTACTCATGTTCTTTAATGAAATTGAACGAGACATGAAATAACTTGACATACAAAACAACAAACGTGAAAACCTATACAGCCTATCTGGTGACAACAAACACAGAGACAGGAACAATCACCCACGAAATACTCAAAGAATATGGCTGCCTAAATATGGTTCCCAATCAGAGACAACGATAATCACCAGACTCTGATTGAGAACCGCCTCAGGCAGCCATATTCTTTGAGTATTTCGTGGGTGATTGTTCCTGTCTCTGTGTTTGTTGTCACCAGATAGGCTGTATAGGTTTGGCGGATCTGGCTGCTCCATGCTGACTGGCGGCTCTGTGTAGAATGGCAGCTCCTTGCTGACTGGCAGCTCCTTGCAGACTGGCAGCTCCTTGCAGACTGACAGCTCCTTGCAGACTGGCAGCTCTTTGCAGACTGACAGCTCCTTGCAGACTGGCGGCTCTGGCTGCTCCATGCAGACTGGCAGCTCTGGATGCTCCATGCAGACTGACAGCTCTGGCTGCTCCATGCAGACTGACAGGTCTGGTTGCTCCATGCAAACTGACAGCTCTGGCTGCTCCATGCAGGCTGGCAGCTCTGGCTCCGCTGAACAGGCAGGAGACTCCAGCAGCGCTGTAGAGGAGGAAGGCTCTGGCAGCGCTGAACAGGCGGGAGACTCCGGCAGCGCAGGAGAGGAGGAAGGCTCGGGCAGTGCTGAATAGGCGAGGCGCACTGTAGGCCTGATGCGTGGTGCTGGCACTGGTGGTACTGGGCCGGGAACACGCACAGGAAGCCTGGTGCGGGGAGCTGCCACTGGAGGACTGGTGTGTGGAGGTGGCACTGGATAGACCGGACTGTGCAGGCGCAATGGAGCTCTTGAGCACCGAGCCTGCCCAACATTGCCTGGCTCGATGCCCACTCTAGCCCGGCCAATACGAGGAGCTGGTATGTACCGCACCGGGCTATGCACCCGCACTGGAGACACCGTGCGCTCCACAGCATTACACGGTGCCTGCCCGGTCTCTTTAGCCCCCCGGTAAGCACAGGAAGTTTGCGCAGGTCTCCTACCTGGCATAGCCATACACCCTGTGAGACCCCCCCCAATACATTTTTGGGGCTGACTCTCGGGCTTCCTAGCCAACCGTGTTCCCTCGTATCGCCGGCTCCTCTCTCCGGCTGCCTCTGCTCTCCTAAGTGCCTCCACCTGTTCCCATGGGAGGCGATCTCTTCCAGCCAGTATCTCCTCCCAAGTGTAACAACCCTGGCCATCCAAAACGTCTTCCCATGTGTTATGAACTTGAGTGAAGACCCAAAAGCGGTTTTAACAGAAAACAGAGTTCTTTAATGAAAATACAGGAATGGCATAAATCCTCTTCCAACGTTGTCAGGGGAACAAAAAGAACGTTAGTATAGTGCAGGATGCTTCAGCCAGGCAGACTCCGACAGGACAGGACAAGGTGGAAGCAAACGAGACGACAGCTTGCTTCTGGCATCAAAAAACACAAACAAGAATCAGACACTGAAAGTAGCAGGAACAGAGAAAGAAATAGAGACCTAATCAGAGGGGAAGAGAGAACAGGTGTGAAGAGTGAAAGAGCTAGTTAGGGCAGATGTAGAACAGCTGAGGAATGAGAGACAGAGAAGGTAACCTAAAAAGACCAGCAGAGAGAGAATCAAGAGAAAGGACAGGAACAGACATAACAAGACATGACAGTACCCCCCACTCACCGAGCGCCTCCTGGCGCACTCGAGGAGGAAACCTGGCGGCAACGGAGGAAATCATCGATCAGCGAACGGTCCAGCACGTCCCGAGAGGGAACCCAACTCCTCTCCTCAGGACCGTACCCCTCCCAATCCACTAGGTACTGATGACCACGGCCCGAGGGCGCATGTCCAAAATCTTACGAACCCTGTAGATGGGTGCGCCCTCGACAAGGATGGGGGGGAGGGACGAGCGGGGGCGCGAAGAACGGGCTTAACACAGGAGACATGGAAGACCGGGTGAACGCGACGAAGATAGCGGGAGAAGAAGTCGCACTGCGACAGGATTAATGACCTGGGAAATACGGAACGGACCAATGAACCGCGGGGCCAACTTGCGAGAAGCTGTCTTAAGGGGAAGGTTCTGAGTGGAGAGCCATACTCTCTGACCGCAACAATATCTAGGACTCTTGGTCCTACGCTTATTAGCGGCCCTCACAGTCTGCGCCCTATTACGGCAAAGTGCCGACCTGACCCCCTTCCAGGTGCGCTCGCAACGCTGGACAAAAGCCTGAGCGGAGGGGACGCAGGACTCGGCGAGCTGAGATGAGAACAGCGGAGGCTGGTACCCGAGGCTACACTGAAAAGGGGATAGACCGGTAGCAGACGAGGGAAGCGAGTTGTGGGCGTACTCTGCCCAGGGGAGCTGTTCTGACCAAGACGCAGGGTTACGAAAAGAAAGACTGCGTAAAATGCGACCAACAGTCTGATTGGCCCGTTCGGCTTGACCGTTAGACTGGGGATGAAAGCCGGACGAGAGACTGACGGAAGCCCCAATCAAACGGCAAAACTCCCTCCAAAATTGAGACGTGAACTGCGGACCTCTGTCGGAAACGACGTCAGACGGAAGGCCATGAATTCGGAAAACATTCTCGATAATGATCTGAGCCGTCTCCTTAGCAGAAGGGAGCTTATCGAGAGGAATGAAATGAGCCGCCTTAGAGAATCTATCGACAACCGTAAGAATAACTGTCTTCCCCGCTGATGAAGGCAGTCCGGTGATAAAATCTAAAGCGATGTGAGACCACGGTCGAGAGGGAATGGGAAGCGGTCTGAGACGGCCGGCAGGAGGAGAGTTCCCAGATTTAGTCTGCGCGCAGACCGAACAAGCGGCGACAAATCGACGCGCGTCACGTTCCCGAGTGGGCCACCAGAAACGCTGGCGAATGGAAGCGAGCGTACCCGAACGCCGGGGTGGCCGGCTAACTTGGCAGAGTGGGCCCACTGAAGAACGGCCGGACGAGTAGGAACGGGAACGAACAGAAGGTTCCTAGGACAAGCTCGCGGCGACGGAGTGTGAGCGAGTGCTTGCTTTACCTGCCTCTCAATTCCCCAGACAGTCAACCCGACAACACGCCCCTCAGGGAGAATCCCATCGGGGTCGGTGGAGACCTCAGAAGAACTGAAGAGACGAGATAAAGCATCAGGTTTGGTGTTTTTGAGCCCGGACGATAAGAAATAACAAACTCGAAACGAGCGAAAAACAGAGCCCAACGAGCCTGACGCGCATTAAGTCGTTTGGCTGAACGGATGTACTCAAGGTTCCTATGGTCAGTCCAAACGACAAAAGGAACGGTCGCCCTCCAACCACTGTCGCCATTCGCCTAGGGCTAAGCGGATGGCGAGCAGTTCGCGATTACCAACATCATAGTTACGTTCTGACGGCGATAAGCGATGAGAGAAAAACGCGCAAGGATGGACCTTGCCGTCAGAGAGAGAGCGCTGAGAAAGAATGGCTCCCACGCCCACCTCTGACGCGTCAACCTCAACAACAAACTGTCTAGAGATGTCAGGTGTAACAAGAATAGGTGCGGATGTAAAACGATTCTTAAGAAGATCAAAAGCTCCCTGGGCGGAAACGGACCACTTAAAGCACGTCTTAACAGAAGTAAGGGCTGTGAGAGGAGCTGCCACCTGACCGAAATTACGGATGAAACGACGGTAGAAATTAGCGAAGCCCAGAAAGCGCTGCAGCGACGCGTGACTTAGGAACGGGCCAATCAATGACAGCCTGGACCTTAGCGGGATCCATCTTAATGCCCTCAGCGGAAATAACGGAACCGAGAAAAGGGACAGAGGTGGCATGAAAAGTGCACTTCTCAGCCTTCACATAAAGACAGTTCTCCAAAAGGCGCTGGAGGACGCGTCGCACGTGCTGAACATGAATCGAGAGAGACGGTGAAAAAATCAGGATATCGTCCATGTAAACGAAAACAAAAATGTTCAGCATGTCTCTCAGGACGTCGTTAACTAGTGCCTGAAAGACAGCTGGAGCGTTAACGAGGCCGAAAGGAAGAACCCGGTATTCGAAGTGCCCTAACGGAGTGTTAAACGCCGTCTTCCACTCGTCCCCCTCCCTGATGCGCACGAGATGGTAGGCGTTACGAAGGTCCAATTTGGTGAAAAACCTGGCTCCCTGCAGGATCTCGAAGGCTGAAGACATAAGAGGAAGCGGATAACGATTCTTAACTGTTATGTCATTCAGCCCTCGATAATCCACGCATGGGCGCAGGGACCCGTCCTTCTTCTGAACAAAAAAAAATCCCCGCTCCGGCGGGGAGGAGGAGGAGACTATGGTACCGGCGTCGAGCGAAACCGACAAATAATCCTCGAGAGCCTTACGTTCGGGAGCCGACAGAGAATATAATCTACCCCGGGGGAGTAGTTCCCGGAAGGAGATCAATACTACAGTCATACGACCGGTGTGGAGGGAGAGAAGTGGCCTTGGAACGACTGAACACCGTGCGCAGATCGTGATACTCCTCCGGCACCCCTGTCAAATCGCCAGGCTCCTCCTGTGAAGAAGAGACAGAGGAAACAGGAGGGATAGCAGACATTAAACAGGTTACATGACAAGAAACATTCCAGGATAGGATAGTATTACTAGACCAATTAATAGAAGGGTTATGGCGCACTAGCCAGGGATGACCCAAAACAACAGGTGTAAAAGGTGAACGAAAAATTAAAAAAGAAATGGTTTCGCTATGATTACCAGAGACAGTGAGGGTTAAAGGCAGCGTCTCACGCTGAATCTTGGGGAGAGAACTACCATCTAAAGCGAACAAGGCCCTGGGCTCCCCTAACTGTCTGAGAGGAATATCATGTTCCCGAGCCCAGGTCTCGTCCATAAAACAGCCCTCCGCCCCAGAGTCTATCAAGGCACTGCAGGAAGCAGATGAACCGGGCCAGCGGAGATGGACCGGAAAGGTAGTGCGTGATCCAGAAGGAGAGGCCTGAGTAGTTGCGCTCACCAGTAGCCCTCCTCTTACTGATGAGCTCTGGCTTTTACTGGACATGAGGTGACAAAATGACCAGCGGAGCCGCAGTAGAGACAGAGGCGATTGGTGATTCTCCGTTCCCTCTCCTTGGCCGAGATGCGAATACCCCCCAGCTGCATAGGCTCAGCATCCGAGCCGGCGGAGGAGGGTGGCAGTGAAGCGGCAGGTGGCAGTGATGTGGAGAGGGGAGCAACGGAGAACGTGAGCTCCTTTCCACGAGCTCGGCGACGAAGATCAAACCGTCGCTCTATGCGAATAGCGAGAGCTATTAAGGAGTCCAGACTGGAAGGAACCTCCCGGGAGAGGATCTCATCCTTAACCTCGACGTGGAGACCCTCCAGAAAACGAGCGAGCAAAGCCGGCTCGTTCCAGTCACTAGAGGCAGCGAGAGTGCGAAACTCAATAGAATAATCCGTTATGGATCTATTCCCCTGACATAGGGAAGACAGGGCCCTGGAAGCCTCCTCGCCAAAAACAGAACGGTCAAAAACCCGTATCATCTCCTCCTTAAAGTTCTGATACTGGTTAATACACTCAGCCCTCGCCTCCCAGACTGCCGTGCCCCACTCACGCGCCCGTCCGGTAAGGAGAGAAATGACGTAGGCGATGCGGACTGCGCTCCTGGAGTAGGTGTTGGGCTGGAGAGAGAACACCACATCACACTGAGTGAGGAATGAGCGGCACTCAGTGGGCTCCCAGAGTAACACGGCGGGTTGTTGATCCTGGGCTCCGGAGACTCGGAAACCCTGGAAGTGGGCGGTGGATCGAGGTGGAGTTGGTGAACCTGTCTTGTGAGGTCGGAGACTTGACGGCCAGGGTCTCAACGGCATGTTGAGCAGCAGACAATTCCTCCTCATGTCTGCCTAGCATCGCTCCCTGGATCTCGACGGCGGAGTGAAAAGGGTCCGGAGCCGCTGGGTCCATTCTTGGTCTGATTCTTCTGTTATGAACTTGAGTGAAGACCCAAAAGCGGTTTTAACAGAAAACAGAGTTCTTTAATGAAAATACAGGAATGGCATAAATCCTCTTCCAACGTTGTCAGGGGAACAAAAGAACGTTAGTATAGTGCAGGATGCTTCAGCCAGGCAGACTCCGACAGGACAGGACAAGGTGGAAGCAAACGAGACGACAGCTTGCTTCTGGCATCAAAAAACACAAACAAGAATCAGACACTGAAAGTAGCAGGAACAGAGAAAGAAATAGAGACCTAATCAGAGGGGGAAGAGAGAACAGGTGTGAAGAGTGAAAGAGCTAGTTAGGGCAGATGTAGAACAGCTGAGGAATGAGAGACAGAGAAGGTAACCTAAAAAGACCAGCAGAGAGAGAATCAAGAGAAAGG